>NW_026860448.1:0-49538 GCF_026571515.1 Ruditapes philippinarum
TACATCAAAACAATGAGTACTTTGGGTCATTGCATTACTTTTTTCAATTAATTGTTCCCAAATTACATGTATTGCAATTTAAATAAAGACATCCAAACTGTAGTCACTGTACAATATTTAGAGCATAAATAATCATTTCAAAATTAAACCGTATAAATATCAGTAATTATTCGATTTATGGTGTTTATAATTTGGCATCTATATTTGTTTGCATCGGTTTTACATAATCTGGTGAGAATAAAATAAATTAAGATTTGAAACTATTGATCGAATTATAATGAAAACAGGCAATGAATGTAAAATTTTAAAAAAATCAAGAAGTAAAGTTTAAACGATACAATTGATCAGAAGCAACTCTACAAAAGTTAACTCATTTGAATGAAAAGATCGTGATTGAACTGATGAAAAATAAACAAAATAAACTTGGCATAGTTGCATTTCTATTGCATAGAAAATATATTGATGCACAACAGGCATCAGTGTTCCATGGGTGAGATGTATAGATACTCATTTCAATTCCTATAAATTCATAGAAAATAATCTTATTTTGTTTAATACGACATTTCTGTGAAAATACATTAAATTTTATTCTATAGGCTTTTTATAAAAAAAGTAAAAAGATTTAAGAAAATAAAAATGTCTTGAACAAATAAAATTATTGTCAAACCACAAAATTATCTTCATTTGTTATGACACAGACCAATAAAACAAGAACGTTAATTTATCAATAGTTAAATCAAAATTTTTACGTAAGATAAGTAAAAAAAGCTTTAATACCGAATATAAAAACAGAATCCCCACTCAAACATGTCTTTAGAAATTTAAAAATAAAATTTTAATCCGCCTGCTTTTTGATCCTTTTTTGAAAAAGATTGAATAAAAACAAACGATATAGTGAAAACATTTTTGGTATTTTGTTAAAATACTTAAATATGAAACCCAAAAATTATTATGGGGTACCCCCAAATGACTCCAGAAATGATTTGATTTTCATATAAACATTTATCTGTTAAAAATTCCTAAACAGTTTTTAACGTTTTGACGAAAAACATTTTCTTTTAATTTCTCAGAAAAATTTTTGATCACATTACATTTGATAAGAGAGCCTCTAAAAATATTTAAATTTTAAGGCATTGCTGAGGAAAATCAACAAACATTTTAGAAAGGAACACAATACTGGTTACTGAGAATACAAATTCACTTCAGGTTTTGGTAAATGATTTCTTTCCTTCTTGTTTCTTTTTTTTACAGATAATACAGGTTTAATGTTTCAATATGTTTTATAACAGTATTCAAATTATATGTGTATGTTTTTGTTATATTCATATAGTTATTTCTACTTATACAAATTAATTAAATATAGCAATGAAATACTTTACTGTATGGTTAAAGTACTAACTCATAATGTTATTTTCTATGCTTAAATATTAATACTAAGATATTAAATCCCCCATATTGCGCTTGCCATAATATTTGAAATTCAAATATAGTGATGTTTGCTTTTTTCTAATTTTAAAATCACACGATGGTTGCAAAGTCTTCATATTACCCATGGAAAAATTTTTCCGGGTTAGGGACAATTTTATAAAATATTTCTACCTTTTTGGGAAAACTTAAATTTTAAAAAATGAAATTCAATTTCAATTTTGGGAAACGAATCCCTAACCACATCCCCACAGAAACAATGTATGGAGTTTTGGGCACATATCTTTTCCAAACCTTTGGGCCTTAACCGCATAGTTTTTAAAGACATTTTGGTATTTTTATTTAAATTTTTTTTTTTGTGAAAAAAATACACGTTTTTTTACTGTAGTATTTTTTAATAAAAAACGCAACTTTTTTTTTCTACCTAATTTCAACGCGGATGGCAACTGATATTTTTTTTGCAATGAGTTTATTACAAATTTGCAGCTTATGCAAAACTTTACATCCTAAATAATCATTTTATTTTTTGAAGCCTCGTTTAATTATAGCGGGTTTGCGACATGAAACCTTTTTAAGTTTAATTGAAAAAAATACCTTATTTACAGCGTTTAAAAACAATATTTCTTTGATTCTATTGACTTCGTCATGTTTTTTTTTTTATTAAATTTCTGAAAAGGAAGCATATGGCCAATGAATAAAGAAATCAAAAATTACTCATATGTCACTTTAAAATCCGGAACACAATGTTTTATGTTTTTATATCATAAACTATGATGCTCAAATTAAGATTTATCAATTTATAAGTTCCAAAAAGATTATTTGTAAAGATATCACCGAATTTTAACATTTCATGTAAATAAAGGAGTTTTAATTAAGTCTAAAAGTCTAAGTCAAATTTCAATCAGAAATTAATGTATACATTTTAAATGATTTAATAAATCTGTACAAATATTGTCAGTACAATGTTCATTTTTTTTTTCCGAACATTAAATTGTTTTATAATTATATACATATCAACAATTTAACTTAAAATTGGGTCATTCAACCCTCAATTACAACATACAGGATCCTTTCAGTTATTTTTTTTTCCCGCAAACCCTCAATGTGTTTTAAATAATATCATTAAATGTAATGTACGTACAAACATGAACATGAAATCATACCTGAATCTTCTCTGTGTCTTTGTTGGAATTCAGCTTTTTTCTCGAAATTATTCTTCTTTTTTAGGAATTATTTACAGTTTTTCACCCCGAAATTAAAATGCTAAGCTCCATGCTCATCAGTCAGACATATAAATTACTTCTAATTTAATCTGTATCAGACAAAGTTTTTCAACCATACGATAATTTTAAATAATTTAACATCCTGCTTTTTTTCTCACTATAAAAGGTGAAAAATGTGTTTTTTTTTTTATCTTCCTGGGAATGCCTTGATTATATTTTCAAGTTCATGTCTTTATTACTAAATCAAGTCATGTCTAGATCCTATCTGAATAGCTTGTCTCGTGTATCTTATAAAAGTGTAGACCTAAACCTTTATTGTACATTATTTATTAATTGTCGGCTAACTCGGCCTTATTTTTTTTCAGTATATATGTTGAATTTGCTTATGTCGATGCTGGGATGGGGTGGGGCGTGGACGGTAACTTGCACTTTTAGAGTACCTATAAATATTGAAGGCCCAGACTTTGTTCTAAAAAAATTTCTTTGCTTAATTCTGTTTAAGAACTAAGTATTCATTCTTTTGTAAAGCATCGGTCCGAACCAATATTTTCATAACTACTTATGACGAAAATTAATAAATGTCTATTTGTGTTGTTGAATGTGTTATGTTTTACGAGGTCTGTAATCTCAGGAATAACAAAAGCCCCTCCCCTATGTCTTTTTACAAAAGACAAAAATACAGTCTAGGCTACATTCCCCAGTAACATTTTATTATTCCGAATCTTTCATTTCCAATGTCAGACTAGGCCGATATATAAATTTAATGTAATTAATTTAAATTGTTAGTTTTATGACATCATAGTGGGTTTCGTTCTACTACAGCTTTTATCTTTCTCTGTTGATATGGAGGTATGCAAAAGCGCAAACATACGAATGTCAAACTGCGTAACTATATATGAAAAAAAGTATTACAAAATATATAAAAAATAAATTAATTGAAGAACCAAACTGGGGTTGAAAAATCGGCATATCATTGCGAATAAGTGGCTTAAAGAAGAATATCACGGGAAATTACGTGTAAACGCACGATTTATGTGAAGGGCAAATAAACATAGATCTATTAATCTTGTAGCAACACCCAATATGTATAATTTGTTGAAAAAGAAACGTAAAGCATTAGCTTTTATAAGCATATCTTTAACTTAAAGTAGTTTAGATTAACGGTAAATATGTTGCATGCAAGGAATATTTAAAAATATTAAGCTTTAAAGAACAAAATTCAAAAATTTGTCAATGACTTAAAGGGAAGTATTTTTTGAATTGGAAAAAAAATAACACAATTGTCAGCAAACGTCATCATTCCTTAATTTTTTAAACAAAGGAAAATAAAAAAAATCTGCTAAAATCTGGAACTTTTATTGTAAAAAAAACGATTTAATACTTTTTAAAACTAAAGGGAAATGTGACTTTTTAAAGGGAAACCGGGGTATTTGTTTGGTTTTGTTTTTTTGTTTCATTTTACCCCCTTTTTCCCCAAAAGTTTTCAGTCCCTATGGGCGGGTAGTTTCCAACCCTCGGTTTTGAGAGTTACACCAGTACAGACTTTTCCTTCCTCCGGGGTAAACTCCCAAAGCATCTTTCCCCCGGGGTCAACCCCCCCCAGGGGAAAGGGAACTGGGATAAAAAATCATCGGGCTTAAAAACCCCTCGACCCCGGAGGCGGTCGGGGAAACGCTATTTAAAAAGACAAATAACTAAACATTTTTAACGCAAATTAAACTCCGTATTACAGAAATTTCGCCCCAAATAAGATTCAGGATTTAATGTACCAATGGGATTGGACAATCAGCTCAAGGGTATTTCACCACAAATAATGAAATAAAGTTGATTGTGTTCTGTTATATAAACTGGCGTGATATTGCCATTTGCATGTGCCACTATTTTCCATTAATTCGTCATGACATATTGCTCGTGGTTGTAACAATTTATCGTATCGAATAATAACATTTTTATTATAAAATGCCACCCTTTTTTATTTGAATTGTTGCTTTTTTTCCTGATTGAGTTGCAAAATTAAAGATGACGACAATGTGATCAAGAATTAATTATATGTTCTGATTTAGTGGAACAACTTAGAAATATGCCGACACCTCGTATTATGCTTCATTACCACTACTATAATATTGTTATTAACGCTAATCAATGGGTCCGTTAAAAGTCTTGGCATTGTATTTTCCCCCCTTCCCCCCCCCCGCCCTTCTTTGCAACGCAATGGGAATTAAAATTGTTTGACGTTACGTAATACATATTAACGTGGGGCGAACTTGTGAAAGTAATGGGCAAGTCTTAGTGAATTTTACATCCTCTAATTTTTAAATACCATGCCGGAAGGCCCAAAAACATTTACACTTCGATTGATAGACAAGTGTTCTTGGTAGGCATAAGCCTTCCTTTATCATTTTTTAATCCTGATGATGAAAATAACATGACTATTGAACATCAAAGTACTTCGGTGTATCTATATCCAACAAAGAGCCACCGCCGGGCGCGGGGCAACGCCCGACTTTACTTCTCTAAAAGCAAACAAGAAAAGTTTGAACAAGATCTTAAACGTTTTCCTTTTATAAAATTGATCAGGGTCTGTCTTGTCACATTAGTTAGTTTGTCTATATATTTTAAATAGAATCACGTAATTCTATAAAATAGAATAATCTAGTAAATAGAAACACGCAATTCCTCTAGTAATATAGAAACACGCAATTCTATCGAATAGAAAATGATTATAATAATAGACACCACCGTGGTGGAGTCACGTGGTTGGTATCACGTATGGTGTTTAATTGGTGAAGTCACTTGTGTGTGTCACGTGGTTGGTGTCACGTGATGTGAGTCACGTGGTTCACGTGTGTTGTTGTGGTGATGAAGGAGATTATATATATATATATATATATATACATAATATATATCATAATATAGTAATATATATATTATAAATTATATACACGCACACACACACACACCACTAAATATATAATGCGTCGATCAAATCTAAGAAAATTCAGAAATTTAAAACTTCAAGATCAAGTCATTAAAGAGCCCAAGTGTTTGATATAACAACAAGGTCTTTATCCTTAAGTAGTGTTCTGTTATAATATGGAAGGTTATGAAGTTGATCCTTCAATAATAGCAAGTTACAGTCCAGTTACAAGTCAAAAACAATGAAATTTCAATAATTTGAACTTCAAAGTCCAAGGGTCATTCAATGCATGAAGGTCAAGGTCTGTCTGGCGTATTTTATCGTTATCCTTGAAGATTTACTATGTTCAAGTTCGAAGAACAATAACATGTCAAAAAATATACAAAGTACAGCCAATCATGAGCCAAAAAACATGAAAAATTCAATCATGTTTGACTTCAAAAGTCAAGGTGATTTTCGAGTGAAGGTAAGGTCCGTCTAATTATTTTAAGATATCCTTGAAGATTATTATTGTTCAAGTTTGAAGACAATTCGATTTCAAAACTTAACATGAGTTACAGCCATAACAGCAGTGAACAAGCAAAATTTTGGACTTTTAATTCTTGAAGGTCGAAGGTTATTTTTTGATGAAGATCAAGGTTAGTGTTGTCTACTGAAAGGTCTTGTCCAAAGGTTGTTGTGGCCAAGTATGAAGACAATACACCAAGAAAAAAAAAAATTATGATCCAGCGTACATAGTTTTGCGGACCGCAACGGCAAACCGCCGCGCGCGACTATAGGCATGACTAAGAGTTCGAGGCTATCAAAACTATCTGAACTGTCAAATCTTGATTGTTGTTTACTCATAAGTATATATCATATTCCTTTTGCTTGATGAATGTTCCACGTGCAAATGCACTTCTGTTCCAGAAACTTTGAACTGATCCGCGAGGAAATACTGATAATTAGAATTAGCAAAATAAACAAATTTGGTTACTTTATGCGTATGCACGACTCACAGCTCGATTTTTTGCTGAGCTTTGATTTAAATCTTCTTTTTTTCTGAAAAAAAAGAGAAAGAAAACAAAAACAAAAAACATACAAACAAAACCTGTGATTTTGTAACAATTTTGTTACACAACACTAGATCTTAATCGAGAGTTATTTAGCTAGCAGTCTTGCCGAGATTTCTACTTTATTATTACAATCCGTGAAAACTTAAAAGTAAATCATGTCCTAAATATGCCTGACAAACCGGGGAATATATAGGATTTTATAGCATTCATTATCCATAATCATTAAATACCGCATGTACTCGTACATAAATATTTACATATTTGATATATCGACAGTCCAAAATGTTCAACATTAGAAAACCGGTCAGTATTTCTATCAGTAGTCCATTTATGTAACAAATGTCGCAGAATTGCTTGCGTTATATTTGCAAAAATGACACATTTAGGATTTTATTTTGTTGAAAGATCATATTATATGGATATACTGTATATAATTTTTCAAATGAATACATTCTAAAATTGTTAATAGACTAAAGCTAATATGCAATTACTCTTGCTGCTTGTTCCATTTCAATTGGATTTAAAAATTTACAGAAGAAATAAAATCGATAGTATTTCTCGAAAAACGACGTTTACAATTTTATAGTGATATGCCTATGGTTAATCATTATATAGACCCTTCTTCAAGTGCTCTTAATGAACCATTTACTATGGATGAGGAACTCAGATCTATAGCAAACTTGTCTGTTGGTAAATGTAGTGGCATCGATGGTATTCCGATTGAATTTTTAATACTACTTAGGATGATAAAGCTCCAATATTTTTAGCATTGTTTAATCAAATATTTTCAACTGGTATCATTCAATTATCTTGTAACACCTGTTTACAAGTCTGGACCAAGTAACATTTCTGACAACTACAGAGGCATCTCTATTACAAATACTATGTATAAGACATTTTCGGGCATCATTAATAAACGGTTGTACGATTGGCCTGAAGAAAATAATAAAATTGATGAATCCCAGGCAGGCTTTCGGAAGCGTTATTCAGCTGTTGACATTTTCTGTTTACACTCAATGGTTCAGAAGTATCTATATAAAAAGTGTGGTTTTATTGTATCTACGTCGATATTCGCAAAAATATTGATATAATTAATCATAATAGACCATTTGTTTTTTTAGAGAAGAAGGAAATTCACGGCCAATTTATGTATACTCTCAAGTCTATTTATACGCATTTAAAATTATGTGTCAAACTCAATAACAATATCACTGATTTCTTCACATAAAATATCGGCACACGCCAAGGGGAAAAACAAGTTCGATAATTGTTGATCTCTTTATAGATGAGTTGTCTGTCTTTTTACGTGTAAATTGTGGTAGTGGTATTTTATAACAAATGATATTCCGGATACTTTCTGTTTGATGTTTGCAGATGATGTAGCAAATCCAATTAATTAAGTGCTCTTGAGCGAATGACAAATTTTGATGCAGATATAGGTATCAGGTCTAGAAAGCGAAAAAAAGAACCAGAAAAATAGAAAAGAAATGTGGCTAACTCACGTCAAAATAAAGGGAAAACATATTGCTGCAAATAGGGCAGACCTTACAAATAAAGGAAAAAAAATCTGCATAAAGGGCAGGGTAAGGTCTGCTAGAGTATAAAAAAGTATTGGGGTGAAATGCAGTCAAAAATGCTCACATAATTTTACAGTCAGACAGGGAATCCCTTTTCGTTCCTTTTGGAAATTGGTCTCAATAGAAAAACAAAGACACTTTCCGAGTTGTTATGCTCAATGCTCAACAAAATGCAAAACAAGTGCCTGCAATAGACGAAAATCAACAATGATCTGGTCAATGCCTAGAACTGCAGGTGACCGGAAGTAACAGGTTCGTAAAACATATTTCTGGAATACTTAAGGAAGAAGCGACAAAATGATAAAAGCTGTATACAGGGAATTAAATCAAATAGATATGTGCAATAAAGATGAAAGAGGTAAGTATTTCAAAAAGACCAAATACAATTCCTGAAGCAAGGGAACAAAGATGAGAGATCACATCAACTCATTTGAAACTGTGAAGAGTCACATAAAGCTTACCTGAGATGTTTTCACTATATGTATGATCGTGTTTAGTAGAGGCATCTGAACCAGTAAAATTGCCGTTCTACAGATTCATATTTAACACTGACTTCATCGGCTTAAAAACACCAGTGTAAACAACATGTATTGAATAAGTTAAATGCATTGGAACACAAAGAAGCATACAAAAAAGGGATTCTTTTCACCCTTAAATCATTTTAATTTTGCTTATAATACAAGCAATAGCTAAGTACATTCAATTTCACTACCTATGACAAGTGTCCTGCAAAAAGTCATTGCTTTGTTTAGAATGAATCAATTGCAAGCTATGGGACATGTAAAATTGACTTTTGCCTCATTCATTACATAAAGAAAGTCAGAAGATGGTAAGAAACATTTTATCTTCTAAAGTGATAACTGTGCTGCACAAAGCAAAAATAAATTTTATGTTATGGTACTGTCTCAAAAAATTTAACGTCACATCCATAACTCGTTAATATCTTGAAAAGTGACATATCAAGAATGAGGGAGACTCAATCCATTCCACAGTAGTTCATTCAACATCCAAGTAGGCAGCCATTATACGACGTGCAAGGCCTGGGAAGCCATAGTTTGTTAATAAAATGAGTTTTGCAGACCTTTTGGATTTATAAGTCTTATGGGGGTTGCGTTCATTGAACGCCGCCTTTCCTTGTTGATCTTGTTAATCATATTTCATCAAAAATCAAGAAGTAAAACACTGAAAATGAGAAAAAGAAAAACAAATACTGTGGGTCATTTAAAGTACTGAATTTTTCAGTTCAACTACCAACGTGACTATGATGGTAAACAATTCCATTGTGATTAGTTCCATTAATCTCGTTAGACTCCTACAAGTACATAGTCTATTAAGTTAGAGCAACTAAGAGAGAATGTCGTACCTATCCAACAGGCTTTTATTGCCACATCAGCGTTGTTTGTGCCGTGTGGAGGCCGTAAAAAGTCGCCCCGTACATTCAATCAGGTATGTTATATTTCCGATCCTTAGAGATCGTTCAGCAAGACATAATTGTTGTGCATTATGATATTTTAGTTCTTTCTATTCGGCATCTTTCTTGTTGGGTGGTTCCAGTATTACTAACTTGAATACTGTTGAATCACCCTAAGGACATGTGACCTGCTTTTTAAATTTGTCTTTTGACGTCATATCTGTGATACGCAGGCTTCATAGCCTCAGATCCCCTTCAAAATTCCATTTGATTAAGTTCCGCCCATTGATTTCTCGTGTAGGGCGCATGCATTTTTTTTACTTCGGGGACAATATGCCGCTTTTCATGGAATGGCACTAACGTGTCACATTGAAGGTTCCATGATAACCGCCATATGAACACATCTGCGGATGTTTCAAAATTCTAAATTTTACCAGTTTATGTTTAATGTTGAATTCTGCTTAAGCCGGTGCTATCGGGCGTGGACGGTAGTTTGCACTTGACAGTACCGTCCATGAACAGGCTCAATCAAACCGAGCCTGCAACATTTTCAATTTGCCGTGTTAGGCTTTCTTTAGGGATTCTTATTTCACTCTATTTTAATATGCAGATTTTTTTGTCCCAAATCAATCCAAGGGTATTTTAATATGCAGATTTTTTGTCCCAAATCAATCCAAGGGTACAACCTGCTGCCTTATGTAAAGTTATGACTGACTGAATCTTGTCAGTTTTTTGCATGTTAAAAAAAACAAAAATATTAAAGCGGAACCTAAGGGAGTTATCCCATTCTTGTTTGTTTGTTTGTTTGGATTTTTACGGCACGTCAACACATAACTGGCCATATCGTGCCGAATGCTATAATAGGCTTAAAATATTATGTAAAACATTGTAAATGACAATAGAAATGAGCAAATTAGATCCTAGAATACAAATTGATCTCTTTTAAATAATCAATTATGTTTTTTGATGGAATTGTATTAAAAAGTTCTTTGAGTGAATTTACAGAATAAAATCTATTACGGGCCTGTGAAAAATCATGACATTCAAGAAGAAAATGCTTTATAGTAAAATTTTCATTACAACCTACACAGAAAGGGGCATTGTCATTTGTGAGGAGATAAGAGTGGGTAATTTTAGTGTGTCCAATTCAGCATCGAAGAAGAACTGTTTGATCACGGCAGTTTGACAGAGATAGAGATGGTGACATATCAAGAGATGGGTTTATATCGTGAAGTTTATTAAAAACGGCATTGTCCCAATTTGCTTTCCATTCTTGAATAAACCGTAGTATGTGTAGATTGATTTCATTACAAAATGTCTTTGCTAACATTTCTTTTTCTAAAATTTCTTATTCACATAATTGCTTAACTGAATGTTTATATTCATTTATATTCAATTACATGTAATTATATTAGTTTACGTTTTATACAGATAAATTGAAATGACTACACAAAATTCATTATATTATAATCTTGCATACTGCTATATGATAAGTCCTTTATGTATTTTGATAGCTAACATGCAACAAAGGAAAATAAAATGTATATCCTTGCCTCGTCCGATGAGCACAAATTTACTTTACCTTGAATCAGAGGCTGTCGAAAACGCAAAATGGTTGATCGAGGAAGCCGCTGAAGGAACGACGCAGCTGAACAAAAGTGAGTTTTGCAGTGTGAGAAACTCACTTGTTGTTCAGCTGCATCTCAGCAACGCCAAGAGGTCTGGGGACATTGCGGTCTTGCGCCGCAATGATGTCATGGAGGCTGCAGTGGATCCTGACCAGTCCGATGAGGCGGAAGAAATTTACTTTACCTTGAATAAAAGGTTGTCAATAACGCAAAATGGTTGATCGAAGAAGCCGCTGAAGGAACGAAGCAGCTGAACAAAAGTGAGTTTTGCAGTGTGAGAAACTCACTTAATGTTCAGCTGCTTCTCAGCAACGCCAAGAGGTCTGGGGACATTGCAGTCTTGCGCCGGAATGATGTCATGGAGGCCACAGTGGATCCTGACCAGTCGAATGTGGCAGAAATTTACTTTACCTTCAATCAGAGGCTGTAGAAAACGCAAAACGGTTGATCGAGGAAGCCGCTGAAGGAACGAAACAGTTGAAAAAAGTGAGTTTTGCATTGTCAGAAACTCACTTGCTGTTCAGCTGCTTCACAGCAACGCCAAGAGGTCTGGGGACATTGCGCCCTTGCGCCGCAATGATGTCATGGAGGCCACAGTGGATCCTGACCAGTCCGATGAGGCGGCAGAAATTTACTTTACCTTGAATCAGAGGCTGACGAAAACGCAAAACGGTTGATCGAGGAAGCCGCTGAAGGAACGAAGCAGCTGAACAAAAGTGAGTTTTGCAGTGCGAGAAACTCACTTGTTGTTCAGCTGCTTAACAGTAACGCCAAAAGTCCTGGGGACATTGCGGTCTTGCGCCGCAATGATGTCATGGAGGCCGCAGTGGATCCTGACCAGTCCGATGAGGCAGCAGAAATTTACTTTACCTTGAATCAGAGGCTGTGGAAAACGCAAAACGGTTGATCGTGGAAGCCGCTGAACAAAAGTGAGTTTTGCAGTGTGAGAAACTCACTTGTTGTTCAGCTGCTTCACAGCAACGCCAGGTCTAGGGACATTGGGGTCTTGCGCCGCAATGATGTCATGGAGGCCGCAGTGGATCCTGACCAGTCCGATGAGGCGGCAAAAAATTACTTTACCTTGAATCAGAGGCTGTAGAAAACGCAAAACGGTTGATTGAGGAAGCCGCTGAAGGAACGAAGCAGCTGAACAAAAGTAAATTTTGCAGTGTGAGGAACTCACTTGTGTTTAAGCTGCTTCTCAGCAACAACAAGAGGTCTGGGGACATTGCGGTCTTGCGACGCAATGATACCATGGAAGCCGCAGTGGATCCTGACCAGTCGACTGAGGCGGCAGAAATTTACTTGGCCTTCAATCAGAGGCTGTAGAAATCGCAAAACGGTTGATCGAGGAAGCTGCTGATAGAACGAAGCAGCTGAACAAAAGTGAGTTTTGCAGTGTGAGAAACTCGATTGTTGTTCAGCTGCTTTCTCAGCAACGCCAAGAGGTCTGGGGAACATTGCAGTCTTGCGCCGCAATGATGTCATGGATGCCACAGTAGATCCTGACCAGTTTGATGAGGCAGCAGAAATTTACTTTACCTTGGATCAAAGGCTGTCGAAAACGCAAAACGGTTGATCGAGGAAGCCGCTGAAGGAACGAAACACTTGAGAAAAAGTGAGTTTTGCAGTGTCAGAAACTCACTTGTTGTTCAGCTGCTTCACAGCAACGCCAAGAGGTCTAGGGACATTGGGGTCTTTCGCTGCAATCATGTCATGGAGGCCGCAGTGGATCCTGACCAGTCCGATGGCGGCAGAAATTTACTTTACCTTGAATCAGAGGCTGTCGAAAACGCAAAAAGATTGATCGAGGAAGCCGCTGAAGGAACGAAGCAGCTGAACAAAAGTGAATTTTGCAGTGTGAGAAACTCACTTGTTGTTTAGCTGCTTCTCAGCAACGCCAAGAGGTCTGGGGACATTGCGGTCTTGCGCCGCAATGATGTCATGGAGGCCGCAGTGGATCCTGACCAGTCTGATGAGGCGGCAGAAATTTACTTTACCTTGAATCAGAGGCTGTCGGAAAACGCAAAACGGTTGATCGTGGAAGCAGCTGAAGGAACGATCAGCTGAACAAAAGTGAGTTTTGCAGTGTGAGAAACTCACTTTTTGTTTAGGTGCTTCACAGCAACGCCAAGAGGTCTAGGGACATAGGGGCCTTGCGCCGCAATGATGTCATGGAGGCCACAGTGGATCCTGACCAGTCGGATGAGGCAGCAGAAATTTACTTTACCTTGAATCAGAGGCTGTCGAAAACGCAAAACGGTTGATCGAGGAAGCCGCTGAAGGAACGAAGCAGCTGAACAAAAGTAAATTTTGCAGTGTGAGGAACACACTTGTGTTTAAGCTGCTTCTCAGCAATGCCAAAAGGTCTGGGGACATTGCGGTCTTGCGCCGCAATGATGTCATGGAGGCCGCAGTGGATCCTTACCAGTCCAATGAGGCTGCAGAAATTCACTTTACCTTGAATCAGAGGCTGTGGAAAACGCGAAACGGTTGATCGTGGAAGCCGCTGAAGGAACGAAGCAGCTGAACAAAAGTGAGTTTTGCAGTGTGAGAAACTCACTTGTTGTTCAGCTAATACACAGCAACGCCAAGAGGTCTAAGAACATTGGGGTCTTGCGCCGCAATGATGTCATGGAGGCTGCAGTGGATCCTGACCAGTCCGATGAGGTGGCAGAAATTTACTTTACCTTGAAATCAGAGGCTGTTGAAAAGGCAAAAAGGTTGATCGAAGAAGCCGCTGAAGGAACTAAGCAGCTGACCAAAAGTGAATTTTGCAGTGTCAGAAACTCACCTGTTGTTAAGCTGATTCTCAGCAATGCCAAAAGGTCTGCGGACATTGCGGTCTTGCGCCGCAATGATGTCATGGAGGCCGCAGTGGATCCTGACCAGTCCGATGAGGCGGCAGAAATTTACTTTACCTTGAATCAGAGGCTATCGAAAAACGCAAAAATTGTTGATCGAGGAAGCCGCTGAAGGAACGAAGCAGCTGAACAAAAGTGAGTTTTGCAGTGTGAGAAACTCACTTGTTGTTAAGCTGCTTCTCAGCAACGCCAAGAGGTCTAGGGACATTGGGGTCTTTCGCTGCAATGATGTCATGGAGGCCGCAGTGGATCCTGACCAGTCCGATGAGGCGGCAAAAATTTACTTTACCTTGAATCAGGGGCTGTCGAAAACGCAAAACGGTTGATCGAGGAAGCCGCTGAAGGAACGAAGCAGCTGAACAAAAGTGAGTTTTGCAGTGTGAGAAACTCACTTGTTGTTCAGCTTCTTAACAGCAACGCCAAGAGGTCTGGGGACATTCCGGTCTTGCGCCGCAATGATGTCATGGAGGCCGCAGTTGATCATGACCAGTCCGATGAGGCGGCAGAAATTTATTTTACCTTGAATCAGAGGCTGTAGAAAACGCAAAACGGTTGATTGTGGAATAGATAAAAACAGAATCCCTAAAGAAAGCCCAACACGGCAAAATTGAAAATGTTGCAGGCTCGGTTTGATTGAGCCTGTTCATGGACGGTACTGGAAAGTGCAAGTTACCGTCCACGCCCCCTAGCACCGGCTAAAGCAGAATTCAACATTTAAACACGAAATGGTAAAATTTTGAATTAGCCGCTGAAGGAACGAAGCAGCTGAACAAAAGTGAGTTTTGCAGTGTGAGAACCTCACTTGTTGTTCAGCTGATTCACAGCAACACCAAGAGGTCTAGGGACATTGGGGTCTTGCGCCGCAATGATGTCATGGAGGCTGCAGTGGATCCTGATCAGTCTGATGAGGCGGCAGAAATTTAAAAAGTCTCCCCGTACATTTAATCAATGATGTTATATTTTCGATCCTTGAAGATAGTTCAGCACGACATTATTGTTGTGCTTGTGGTATTTTTAATTTTAACTTTTCGGCATTTTCTAGTTGGGTGGTTCCAATACTCCTACCTAGTTGAATAATGTTGAATCACCCTTAGGATATGTTGCCTGCTTTTTAAATTTGTCTTTTGACGTCTTATCTGTGATACGCAGGCTTCATAACATCTCATCCCCTTTCAAAATTCCATTTTATTTAGTTCCGCCCATTGTTTTCTCGTTTAGGGCACACGCTTTTTATTACTTGGGGACCATACCCCGCTTTTCATGGAATGGCACGGATGTGTCACATTGAAGGTTCCATGATAACCGCTGTATGAACACATCTGCGGATGTTTCTAAATTCAAACTTTTACTATTTCATGTTTAAATGTTGAATTCTGCTTAAGCCGGTGCTAGGGGGCGTGGACGGTAACTTGCACTTTCCAGTACCGTCCAATCAAACCGAGCCTGCAACATTTTCAATTTTGCCGTGTTGGGCTTTCTTTAGGGATTCTGTATTTATCTATTTTTTTGTTCAAAATATGTATGTTGCAAGTGTGTTCCATATGAGACTATGTAAAATAAATGCAGAATAAATGACCGCTAGAACAGGATTAATTTTGACTAGACAATTTTTCTTATAACTTTTTTGAATGAAAACACGAAATGTCACATGCAAAACATGTAAGGTGTAGATGTTTGAAATATGATGAACAAGATCATCAAGGAAAGGCGGCGTTCAATGAACACAGCCCCCACCCACCCAGCAACAAAAGTCAGCGGCAAGGAGCCCAGGAGGACTCAAACAAAAACAGGACAGGGCACAAGACATAGCACGGACAGGTCAATCACTAAAAGATAAATAATTTCTAACTGATAAGGAATTCAAAGAAAACAAATAAATGATTGAACAACAGGCACACAAAGGGCACAGGGGAAGGGGACCGGGGGAAGGGAGGGGGGAGGTTAATCAAAGAAATAAAAAACTAGGGGTAAAGGGGTCGATACTTACCGTTGACGAGAAAACAAGGGACACAAGCAAAAGTGTCACCAAAATAGTATGAAACAACATAGACATACATCTGAGGAACACAGAGGGGCGCCTCCTTGGAACGGTCAGCAGCAAAAAAATGACTACTGGGGAGTTTAAAATATGATAAACAAGATCAACAAGGAAAGGCCGGTTAATGGTGCACCAAACCTCGCTCTTAGCCCTTGTTCCTATAAACAAGACATTGTAAATAAAATGAATCCCCGCCAAGTGAAATTCTAACAGTTGTTATGGTTACAAAAGGTTAAATAAGTAAAATATGATAAACAAGATCAACAAGGAAAGGCGGCGTTCAATGAACGCAACCCCCACATGACCCAGCAACAAGAACCAATGGCAAGGAGCCCAGGGGGACCCCAAACAAAAACAGGACAGGGCAAAGACACTAAACACTAAAACACTAAAATGATCATGTAAAAACATATAAAAGTAAACCCAATGACCATAACAAAAGTACTCGATGTCTTAAAGGAAGACAGAGCAACAAGAAAATCACCTACAAGGGCCCGACGAAGCAAGACAGAAGACAAACATTAGCAATTCAGTCCCAAAGGGCTTAAAGAACTGTCCATCATAGTCTCCTACTTGGTCCGTGAGATGTAATCAAAAAAGGAAAGCGTAGCGTCCAACTGTAAATGGGTTGAACACTAAGCATGCGGTATGTCTTTAAATAGTAGGGTCATACCCCTTTTAATAAAACGTTTAATTAATTTAGTAAACACAACAGAAAAATTACAATGAAGTTTACAATGAAGTTACCGTCCACGCCCCCAAGCACCGGCTTAAGCAGAATCGAACATTTAACATGAACTGGTAAAATTTAGAATTTTGAAACATCCGCAGATGTGTTCTTATGGCGGTTATCATGGAACCTTCAATGTGACACTTTAGTGCCATTCCATGAAAAGCGGCATATGGTCCCCAAGTAAAAAATGCGTGTGCCCTAAACGAGAAAACAATGGGCGGAACTAAATAAACTGGAATTTTGAGAGGGGATCTGAGATTATGAAGCCTGCGTATCACAGATAAAAATCTGGAAACAAAGTGATCGCTCGGAAGCATTAATCACAACAAAAGTACATAAGAATTGCAGACTCTGTTTTTAAAAAGTCTCCCCGTACATGCAATCAATGTTGTTATATTTTCATCCTCAAGGGATTGTTCGTCGTTCAGTATTACCAGCAAGCTTCTAAAACAGGGCTACCGCTATCATAAATTACGGAAATATTTTACTTAATTTTACAATCTTAACTTTGATTTAATTTCTAAATTCAATAGTGATTTAAAAACTCTTCTGCGACAAGGGATTAGCCAGCCTAGTTTTTATGGCGATGTGATTTACAAACTTCGTAAGATTTTGGGGTCATGGTAATTTTTCTGCTGTTTTTACTAAAATCATTAACGTTTTATTAAAAGAGGTTATGACCCTACTATTTTAAGACATACTGCATGTTTAGTGTTCAACCCTTTTACAGTTGGACACTACGCTTTCCTCTTTTGATTACATCTGACGGACCAAGTGGGAGACTATGATGGATAGTTCGTAAAGCCCTTTGGGACTGAATTGTCTTAATGTTCGTCTTCTGCCTTGCTTCGTCGGGCCCTTGTAGGTGATTTTCTTGTTGCTCTGTCTTCCTTTAGGACATCGAGTACTTTTGATATGGTCATTGGGTTTACTTTTATATGTTTCTACATGATCATTTTAGTGTTTTAATTTTTACTATTTCATGTTTAAATGTTGAATTCTGCTTAAGCCGGTGCTAGGGGGCGTGGATGGTAATTTGCACTTTCCAGTACCGTCCATGAACAGGCTCAATCAAACCGAGCCTGCAACATTTTATAATTTTGCCGTGTTGGGCTTTCTTTAGGGATCCTGTATTTATCTATTTTACTTATTTAACCTTTTGTAACCATGACAACTGTTAGAATTTCACTTGGCGGGGATTCATTTTATTTACACTGTCTCGTTTATAGGAACATGGTGGGGCTAAGAGCGAGGTTTGGTGCACCATTAACCGGTTTAAACTCCCCAGCAGTCATTATTATGCTGCTGACCGTTCCAAGGCGGCGCCCACTGTGTTCCTCAGATGTATGTCTATGTTGTTTCATACTGTTTTGGTGACACTTTTGCTTGTGTCCCTTGTTGTTTTCTCGTCTACGGTAAGTATCTTCCCCATTGCCTCTAGTTTTTATTTCTTTGATTAAACCCCCCCCCCCCCTTCCCCCGGTCTCCTGTCCCCTTCCCCTTTGTGGGCCTATTATTATTTTCTTTGAATTCCTAATCAGTTACAAATTATTTATCATTTAATGATTAACGTGTCTTTGCCCTGTCCTTTTTATGTTTGGGGTCCGCCTGGGCTCCTTGCCATTGGGTTCTTGTTGCTTGGTCATATGGGGGTTGCGTTCATTGAACGCCGCCTTTCCTTGTTGATCTTGCTTATCATATTTGATTGAGTTTGTACATGAGGGATAATGAATAAGAGCAACATCCCTCACGCCCCCGATCACCTAGTTGTCAAAAGATAGATAAATATAGAATCCCTAAAGAAAGCCCAACACGGCAAAATTGAAAATGTTGCAGGCTCGGTTTGATTGAGCCTGTTCATGGACGGTACTGGAAAGTGCAAATTACCGTCCAAGCCCCTTAGCACCGACAAATTTAAAATGCAGGCAACATATCCTAAGGGTGATTCAACAGTATTCAAGTAGGAATATTGGAACCACCTAACTTGAAAATGCCAAAAAGGTTGAAACTAAAAATACCACAAGCACAACAATACTGTTGTGCTGAACGATCTTCAAGGATCGAAAATATAACATCATTGATTAAGTGTACGGGGAGACTTTTTACAGCCACCACACGGCACAAATTACACGGATGTGATCATGAAATAGATAAATACAGAATCCCTAAAGAAAGCCCAACACGGCAAAGTTGAAAATGTTGCAGGCTCGGTTTGATTGAGCCTGTTCATGGACGGTACTGGAAAATGCAAGTTACCGTCCACGCCCCCTAGCACCGGCTTAAGCAGAATTCAACATTTAACATGAACTGGTAATATTTAGAATTTTGAAACATCCGCAGGTAACTTGCACTTTCCAGTACCGTCCATGAACAGGCTCAATCAAACCGAGCCTGCAACATTTTCAATTTTGCCGTGTTGGGCTTTCTTTAGGGATTCTGTATTTATCTATTTCATATGGCGGTTATCATGGAACCTTCAATGCGACACGTTAGTGCCATTCCATGAAAAGCGGCATATGGTCCCCAAGTAAAAAAATGCGTGTGCCCTAAACGATAAAACAATGGGCGGAACTACATAAAATGGAATTTTGAAAGGGGATGAGAGGTTATGAAGCCTGCGTATCACAGATAAGACGTCAAAAGACAAATTTAAAAGGCAGGCAACATATCCTAAGGGTGATTCAACATTATTCAAGTAGGAATATTGGAACCACCCAATTAGAAAATGCCAAAAACTTGAAACTAAAAATACCACAAGCACAACAATAATGTCGTGCTGAACGATCTTCAAAGATCGAAAATATAACATCATTGATTAAATGTACGGGGAGACTTTTTACTGCCGCCACACGGCACAAATAACACGGATGTGATCATCAAAAAAGATAAGTGCAGAATCCCTAAAGAAAGCCCAACACGGCAAAATTGAAAATGTTGCAGGCTCGGTTTGATTGAGCCTGTTCATGGAAAGTACTGGAAAGTGAAAGTTACCGTCCACGACCCCTAGCACCGCCTTAAGCAGAATTCAACATTTAAACATGAAGTATAGTAAAATTTTCTATATAGAAACATCCGCAGATGTGTTCATACGGCGGTTATCAATGAACCTTCAATGTGACACTTCCGTGCAATTCCATGAAAATCGGCGTATGGTCCCCAAGTAAAAGAAAGCGTGTGCCCTAAACGAGAAAACGGTGGACGGAACTAAATAAAATGTAATTTTGAAAGGGGATCAGAGGTTATGAAAGATGATAAACAAGATCGACAAGGAAAGGCGGCGTTCAATTGCACCGGCTTTAGCAGAATTCAACATTTAAACACTAAAATGGTGAAATTTTGAATTTAGAAACATCCGCAGATGTGTTTATACGGCGGTTATCATGGAACCTTCAATGTGACACTTCCGTGCCATTCCATGAAAAGCGGCGTATGGTCCCCAAGTAAAAGAAAGCGTGTGCCCTAAACGAGAAAACGGTGGACGGAACTAAATAAAATGGAATTTTGAAAGGGGATCCTGGAACATTTTCCCTAAAATGTTACTGGCATTAGTACTCCGTGAGATATACTGGTCACGATGACTTCTCAATTGCCAATTCTCAAATGAAATCATTCTGGAGATAAAAAAGTTCTTTCAACTCGGTCTTCAAATTAACTGATTCACAACATGGCGCTTTTGTTGTCCCCCATTGAAGATGTCTGTTATTGATATTCGCAAAGCCATGGCGTATGACGTATTTTTACCGCGGGATGAATGCAATGAATTGAAGGTGATTGAACTAGTGATGTGTTCGTAGTATATGTATGTATTTTTTATCGTACAGTTAACGCACAACGTAAATATCCGTATATAATAACATATTTAATGGAGAGTCAATGATGTTTTTCTCGTAATGAAATTATCTAGAGATGTACGTACGGAGTATGTTGCGTTCATTGAACGCCGCCTTTCCTTGTTGATCTTGTTTATCATATTTTAGTTCTGCCACTTACACCAATGAAATATACGCTGACACGGTTTGATTTATTTTGCCAGGAAAAAAACATTATATTAGGTAATATCACTCAAAAATGAATTAAGCCGAAACGGCATTACACATATAGATTGTAGGCAAGTTGCACAAATTATCTCATTTGATTATGATACTTCTTTAAAAGACTGTTTTACAGGATGAGCTTTTGTGATTGCTTTTCGTCCGGCGTTCGTCCGTCCGTAAACTTTTACTTTAATGACATCTCCTCATAAACCACTAAGCCAATTTCATCCAAACGTCACAGGAATGTTCCTTTGGTGGTCACCTTTAAAAATTGTTCAAAGAATTTAATTCCATGCAGAACTCAGGTTGCCATGGCAACCGAAAGAAACAAAGCCCGGTTTGAGCCGGGTGATGCACCCCGAATAGGTTTTGGACACAGGAAAGTACACCTTGTAGTTTCAGAGTTATGTCACTGGAAAAAGTTCAAAGTGCAAAAATTCCAAAATTAGGAAAGGCAGAGTTACTGTTCTTTCCACTGCACTTCTAATCACTGTTATCTATCAACTTACAAAGTTTCTTGTTGATATCTCTTATGGTTTCCGAGTTATGTTCCAGACAAATTCAAAAAGTAAAAATGAACAAATGGCCATAACTCCAGAAATAGGCAAGGCAGAGTCATGCACTGCACATCTACCAATTGAGATACATCTTCCTACAAAGTTTCATGTTGATATCTCTTAAAGTTTTAGAGTTATGCCCCGGACAAGATTTTCTATAAGGGGAGATAATTCAAAAATGAGGCTTAACAGAGTTATGGTTCTTTTGCACTGTACTTCTACTCAATGAGATCCTTCTACCTACAAAGTTTCATCTTGATATCTTTTATAGTTTCAGAGTTATGTTCCGGACAAAGTTCAGTGTTGAAATTAACAAAGGGCAATAACTCCAAAATTAGGACAAAAAGAGTTATTGGTCTTATGCACTGCACATCTACCCATTTAGATCTATTCACCTACAAAGTTTCATGTTGATATCTCTTATAGTTTTAGAGTTATGCCCCGGACAAGATTTTTCTATAAGGGGAGATAATTCAAAAACCGGGCAAAATAGAGTTATGGTTATTTGACACTGCACTCCCCCTCATTGCCCTCTAACACTGTATGAAGTTTAAACAAATTATCTCCAAGGGTTTTCAAGTTATGCTCCGGACGAGAAAACGGACGGACAGACGGACAAGGCGCCGACTACATGCTCCCCCGAAATTTTTCGAGGAGCATAAAAAACTTTAAATATCTTCTCTTAAAAAAACCCAAGACCTAAAGCTAAGATATTTGGCATAAAACATCTTCTAATGAGTGTCTACCAAGTTTGTTCAAATAAAAGCCCTTGGGTTTAAATTGGCTCCGCCCCAGGGAGTCTTTGATTTTCCCTATATGCATATAGTAAAAACTTAAAATATCTTCTTTTACAGAACCCAAAGAGCTAGAGTTAAGATATTTAGCATGAAACATCTTCTTGTGAGTGTCTACCAAGTTTGTTCAAATTAAAGCCTAGGGGTCAAAATTGGCCCCGCCCCAGGGGCTCTTTGATTTTCCCTATATGCATATAGTAAAAACTTAAAAAATCTACTTTTAAAGAACCCAAAGAGCTAGAGCTAAGCTATTCAACATGAAACATCTTCTAATGAGTGTCTACCAAGTTTGTTCAAATAAAAGCCCTGGGAACAAAATTGGCCCCGCCCAAGGGGGTCATTGATTTTCCTTTCCTTCTATGTATATAGCAAAAAAAAAATCTTCTTTTAAAGAACTCAAAGAGCTAGAGCTAAGAGATTTAGCTTGAAACATGTTCTAATTGGTGTCTATAAAGTTTGTTTAAATAAAAGCCCTTGGGTTTAAATTGGCCCCGCCCCAGGGGCTGTTTGATTTTCCCATTTTTTACAGAACCCAAAGAGTAAAAACTTAAAAAATCTACTTTTAAAGAACTCAAAGAGCTAGAGCTAAGATATTTAGCATGAAACATGTTCTAATTGGTGTCTACCAAGTTTGTTCAAATAAAAGCCCTGGGGTCAAAATTGGCCCCGCCCCGGTTGTCATTGATTTTCCTTCTATGTATATAGCAAAAACTTAAAAAAATCTTCTTTTTAAGAACTCAAAGAGCTACAGTTAAGATATTTAGCATGAAACATGTTCTAATTGGTGTCTATAAAGTTTGTTCAAATAAAAGCCCTTGGGTTTAAATTGGCCCCGCCCCAGGGGCTCTTTGATTTTCCCTATATGCATATAGTAAAAACTTAAAAAATCTTTTAAAGAACCCAAAGAGCTAGAGCTAAGATATTTAGCATGAAACATCTTCTAATGAGTGTCTACCAAGTTTGTTCAAATAAAAGCCATGGGGACAAAATTGGCCCCGCCCAAGGGGGTCATTGATTTATCCTATATGCATATAGTAAAATCTTAAAAAAAATTATTTTAAAGAACTCAAAGAGCTAGAGCTAAGATGTTTAGCATGAAACATGTTCTAATTGGTGTCTACCAAGTTTGTTCAAATAAAAGCCCTTGGGTCAAAATTGGCCCGCCCCGGTGGTCATTGATTTTCCTTCTATGTATATAGCAAAAACTTAAAAAAAAATCTTCTTTTAAAGAACTCAAAGAGCTAGAGCTAAGATATTTAGCATGAAACATGTTCTAATTGGTGTCTACCAAGTTTGTTCAAATAAAAGCCCTGGGGTCAAAATTGGCCCCGCCCCGGTTGTCATTGATTTTCCTTCTATGTATATAGCAAAAACTTAAAAAAATCTTCTTTTTAAGAACTCAAAGAGCTACAGTTAAGATATTTAGCATGAAACATGTTCTAATTGGTGTGTATGTAGCAAAAACTTAAAAAATCTTCTTTGAAAAAAAAACCAAATAGCTGGAGTTTAGATATTAAGCATGAAACTTCTTCTAGTGAGTGTCTACAACGTTTGTTCAAATAAAAGCCCAGGGGTCAAAATTGGCCCCGCCCCAGGGGGTCTTTGGTTTTCCCTATATGCATATAGTAAAAACTTAAAAAAACTTCTTTTAAAGAACCCAAAGAGCTAAAGCTAAGATATTTAGCATGAAATATCTTCTAATGAGTGTCTACCAAGTTTGTTAAAATTAAAGCCCTGGGTTTAAAATTGGCCCCGCCCCAGGGGTGTCATTGGTTTTAACTATATGTGTATAGTAAAAACTTAAAAAATCTTCTTTAAAAAAAACCAATGAGCTAGAGCTTAGATGTTTAGCATGAAACATCTTCTTATGGGTGTCTACCAAGTTGTTCAAATAAAAGCCCTTGGGTTAAAATTTGCCTTGCGGGGGGGGGGGGGAGGTCATTGTTTTTCATTTTATGTGTGTAGTAAAAACTTAACATCATGAAACATCTTCTAATGGGTGTCTTCCAAGTTTGTTTAAATAAAAGCCCTGGGGTTTAAACTGGCCCGCTCCAGGTGCCTTTATACAGGTGAGCGACCTGAGGGCCATCTCTTGTTCAATATAAATTTTGGGCTTAATATAACTTAAAAAATAGAGAAAAATTAATCCCTTAAGAATGCCCTGTTGGAAATTGCAAGGAATCACCCACGCCCCTACCATCAGCTAAAACAGAATTCAACATAAACATGGTGCCGAGAGAGAATGTTAAATTTCGCTACTTATCTATTAACAAGAGCCAGTGTGCTCGACTATTCTCAGTGCTTGATAATTAAACAAGAGCCTGAATAATGTAAAATTTTCTAAGTTCAAAGGGGCCAAAAGTCTGTCAAAATTCGCAATTACAATAGCTTTCCTTATTTTTCGAAAAGTTGAGCGTAAACAAGAGATTTGGTCAATCTTAAATTGTAACAGGCGATATCTTAACTGTCTCAAACAGTACACCATAGAAACCTACAGAAAGTTGTTGTGAACTTGATAGCGCAACTCATAGGCATCGAGAAATGAATCAAAAAAATTGGATGGCCATTTCCAGGAACAAAGTTACATTGACAAAACTAACAGGTGTTCGTTGGATGATTCTAAAACTTTGTCTTTTTTGCATATCGTCTGACATTCTATACAAAATAACATTATTATAACATATACTGTCCAAGCCCCCCACTCACAAAAATTTTCGGCTATATACAGCTGAACATTGAGTTAAGCTGAGCATATGAATAAGGAAACTTACCAAAATTTGGGGTCGAAACGTTATCCATACTATAAAATTCACACTAAACATGTTCAGAGACGGTTTAAATGTTGAATGACATAAATGATCTCTCTGATGAGGGCAGCCATTTCATGAATGAAAGATTATTCTGTCCGATTTAATAAGTGCACGAAAATTCCGTGCGTATGCAATTTACATACACCTTTCACTACCCAAAACTTAAAGGCCATGCAAAAATTGTCTATAGTTTTATATTTTCAATGTAAATGTACATTTAATTTCAATTAAATCTATTTATAATTAATTGTGTTTATTAATTTATCTGTTCTTGAAACTTAAACGTCGTATAAGTCAGATACGGTTTCTCATATTTTCTTCAAAAGTGTCTTCTTACAGACGTAAAGAAAACAGTTCCCTAGGACAAACTACAATTTATCCTCGGCTTCGCCTCGGACAATTTGTTGTTTATCCTAGCAAACTGTCTTCTTACGTCTGTAAGAGAAAAACTCGTACTGTATCCATTACATGTCTGACCTCACAGTTTGTACGAATTATGAAACATTAATTCAATTTGAACTTATGTTTAATAAACTACAATTGTGCGTATTTTAACGTAACTTAACTTGTTTCTATGAAAGAAAACATTTTTGTCAATTTATCAAGCAGAGGACAAATATAATTTGCCTCCGGCACAAAATACAATTCAGCAATCGCTTATGTAAAGGCTTAATAACTTGACAATTTCTCATCCAAGCTTTTAAAACTTAATAACTTCTCAAACCGTACTTTAAAGATTAATAAAATCTGGTATTTACCTTACTCGTTTCTTCAATTATGCTGTTTTATAATGATGCTTGTTCTTAATGCTTTAACATGGAAGAACTTTAATATTAGATATGAAATTACAGTGACTGCAGTTTAAGCTTTTTGTTGGTTTTGTCTGATATAATATAAAACAAAAATATTTTGTAAATGAGTTTTAGTCTGGACTTGCAACTTTGCTGTTAAACTTAGGCGGACAACGCCGAAATAAGGGAGCAAAAACTACTTAAGAAAAACAAAAACGAGGGATCACACTTTCTTCAGATTTTTAGCTCACCTGTCACAAAGTGACAGGGTGAGCTTTTGTGATCGCTTTTCGTCCGGCGTCCGTCCGTCGTCCGTCCGTCCGTCCGTCCGTAAACTTTTACTTTAAATGACATCTCCTCATAAACCACTAAGCCAATTTCATCCAAACTTCACAGGAATGTTCCTTTGGTGGTCACCTTTAAAAATTGTTCAAAGAATTTAATTCCATGCAGAACTCTGGTTGCCATGGCAACCGAAAGAAAAAACTACAGATATCTTCTTTTAAAAAACCGTAAGAGCTAGAGCTTAGATATTTGGCATGAAACATCTTCTAGTGAGTGTCTACCAAGTTTGTTCAAATAAAAGCCCTGGGGTCAAAATTGGCCCCGCCCCGGGGGTCATTGATTTTCCCTATATACATATAGTAAAAACTTAAAAAATCTTCTTTTAAAGAACCAAAAGAGCTACAGCTAAGATATTTAGCATGAAACATGTTCTAATAAATGTCTACCAAGTTTGTTCAAATAAAAGCCCTTGGGTCAAAATTGGCCCCGCCCCGGGGGGTCATTGATTTTCCCTATATACATATAGTAAAAACGTAAAAATTCTTCTTTTAAAAACCATAAGAGCTAGAGTTTAGATATTTGGCATGAAACATTTCTAGTGAGTGTCTACCAAGTTTGTTCAAATAAAAGCCCTGGGATCAAAATTGGCCCCGCCCCAGGGGGTCATTGATTTTCCCTATATACATATAGTAAAAACTTAAAAAATCTTCTTTAAAGAACCAAAAGAGCTAGAGCTAAGATATTTAGCATGAAACATTTTCTAATGGGTGTCTACCAAGTTTGTTCAAATAAAAGCCCTGGGGTCAAAATGGGCCCGCCCCGGGGGTCATTGATTTTCCCTATATGCATATAGTAAAAACTTAAGAAATCTTCTTTTAAAGAACCAAAAGAGCTAGAGCTAAGATATTTAGCATGAAACATGTTCTAATGGGTGTCTACCAAGTTTGTTCAAATAAAAGCCCTGGGGTCAAAATGGGCCCCGCCCCGGGGGGTCATTGATTTTCCCTATATGCATATAGTAAAAACTTAAAAAATCTTCTTTTAAAGAACTCAAAGAGCTATGGCTAAGATATTGAGCATCAAACATGTTCTAATAGGTGTCTACCAAGTTTGTTCAAATAAAAGCCCTGGGGTCAAAATGGGCCCGCCCCGGGGGGTCATTGATTTTCCCTATATGCATATAGTAAAAACTTAAGAAATCTTCTTTTAAAGAACCAAAAGAGTTAAAGCTAAGATATTTAGCATGAAACATGTTCTAATAAGTGTCTACCAAATTTGTTCAAATAAAAGCCCTGGGGTCAAAATTGGCCCCGCCCCGGGGGATCATTGATTTTCCCTATATGCAAACTTAAAAAATCTTCTTTTAAAGAACTCAAAGAGCTATGGCTAAGATATTTAGCATCAAACATGTTCTAATAGGTGTCTACCAAATTTGTTCAAATAAAAGCCCTGGGGTCAAAATTGGCACCGCCCCGGGGGTCATTGATTTTCCTTATATGTGTATAGCAAAAACTTAAAAAATCTTCTTTGAAAAAACCCAAATAGCTAGAGTTAAGATATTAAGCATGAAACATCTATTAGTGAGTGTCTACAAAGTTTGTTCAAATAAAAGACCTGGGGTCAAAATTGGCCCGCCCGGGGGTCATTGATTTTCTTTATATGTGTATAGCAAAAACTTAAAAATTTTCTTTGAAAAAACCCAAATAGCTAGAGTTTAGATATTAAGCATGAAACATGTTCTAGTAAGTGTCTACAAAGTTTGTTCAAATAAAAGCCCTGGGTCAAAACTGGTCCGGCCCCAGGGGTGTCATTGTTTTTAACTATATGTGTATAGTAAAAACTTAAAAAAAATCTTCTTTCAAAAAGCCCAATGAGCTAGAGCTTAGATGTTTAGCATGAAACATCTTCTTATGGGTGTCTACCGAGTTTGTGCAAATAAAAGCCCTTGGGTTAAATTGGCCCTGCAACGTTGGGGGGGTGGGGGTTGGGGGGCCTATATACAGGTGAGCGACCTTAGGGCCATCATGGCCCTCTTGTTTATACTTCACAACAGCCGGGTGGCAGACGTAAAAAGTGAACGGACCTCATGCTTTTATAAATATAGGTTATTATAGGAATTGTTCTCCGACTATCACTCTCTTCTTGATGCATGCATGGCTTCAATACTCTGTACAAATTTTGAGACAACAATTCAGTTTGAACTAATGTATAATACAGTCAAAATGTACGTATTTTTACGTTGTATTTTAACGTAATCAACTTGTTTTAATGGACGAAAATCTTTTTTTCCCAATTAATCAAGCAGGAAACAAAAATAATTTGCCTCCAGCACTAAAATACAATTCAGCAATCGATGTGAAGGCATAATAGTGAAACATTTTGGTTAATAAAACGGTCCTCATGCTTTTGTATTTGATAAATATAGGTAATATTTATATGAGCATGTGCAACTGTTATCGATTGTTTATAATTAGCCAATATTTTTATTTCTTGTAGGTATTCATGAACTGCAAAGGGAAATTAATTGTGTCTGTTATATACAGTATGAAAATGCCAATGAACTACAAATAGAGTTAGATGTAATAATTGTGTTTATTCAGCTTTCCCATAAATTATGTAAATATATATGAACACTTAATAGATGAATAATTAGATTATAGTAATAGTATTTTCTCAGTACCACGGAATTCACTTAAGATTACACAGTTGATATTATAGCAGGTGATACACCTTGAATCTGTTTATGTTAATTGTTTGTTATGTGTGTCTCTGTTACTTAGGTTAATTAAAGAGTGAATATGTTCCACATTAATCCCGCGTTACATATGCACTTGTGTATTATTATTAGATAACATAATCATATTTTCATAAATTGGTACCTTTTGAATTTTTTTCGCAAAAGTCAAGTGAACAATATATGGATACCTTGCCCTCGTTTTGTTTAAGAAATAATATCGGTCCCAGTGGTGTTTGTCGGCTATTTAACACCGGTTCGGAGTTTTAATGCGTATGAATTCAATCATAAAATAATATGTGATAATGTTTCTCGTTAACCAGGTTTTCAAATGAAAACGGGTTATGGTAATGCCAAAGTCGGCGGGGCGGTGGGGCGGGCGTCAACTTTTTGGTTTCCGCTCAATAACTTTAGTTTGCTTAAGCTATTGACACAAACTTGGTGGTAGGTAGCTTATATCAAGAGGCAGCTTGGGATTGCTACCAGAGATGTCTGTGATCAAGGTCACTGTTACTAACAAAAATTAGAAATTCAGTTTCCGCCTCAATAACTTGAGTTTGCTTTGACCTATTGACACCAAACTTAGTGTATGGATAGCTTATATCAAGAGGCCAGCTTGGGATTGCTACCCAGGAGTCGGTGATCAAGGTCACTTTTTTTACTAAAATAGAAATTCAGTTTCCGATCAATAACTTGAGTTTGCTTTGCCCTATTGACACCAAACTTGGTGTATGGATAGCTTATATCAAGCGGCAGCTTGGGATTGCTACCCAGGTGTCTGTGGTCAAGGTCACTGTAACTAAAAATAGAAATTCAGTTTCTGCTCAATTACTTGAGTTTGCTTTAGCCTGTTGACACCAAACTTGGTGTATAGATAGCTTATATCAAGAGGTAGCTTTGGATTGCTTCCCAGGTGTCTGTGATCAAGGTCAAGGTCACTACCCAGGTGTCTGTGATCAAGGTCAAGGTCACTGTAACTAAAAAATAGAAATTCAGTTTTCAGCTCAATAACTTGAGTTTGCTTTGCCCTATTGACACCAATTGGTGTATGGATAGCGTATATCAAAAGGCAGCTTTTGGATTGCTACCCAGGTGTCTGTGATCAAGGTCAAGGTCACTGTTTACTTAAAATAGAAATTCAGTTTCCGCTCAATAACTTGAGTTTGCTGTGGCCTATTGACACCAAACTTAATGAATGGATAGGTTATATCAAGAGGCAGCTTGGGATTGCTATCCAGGTGTCTGTGATCAAGTTCAATGTCACTGTTACTAAAAATAGAAATTCAGTTTCTGCCCAATAACTTGATGTGTTGATCTTTATTCTTGTTATTTTTTGAGTTTGCTTTGGCATATTGACACCAAACTTGATGAATGGGTAGCTAATATCAAGAGGCAGCTTGGGATTGCTACCCAGTTGTCTGTGATCAAGGTTAATGTATTTAGTTTTCATGTTATACCTTGAGTTTGCTTTGACCTTTTGCCACCAAACTTGCTGAGTGGCAGCTTTGGATTGCCACTAAGGTATCTGGGAGCAAGTTCAAGGTCATTTGCTTACAATAGAATTTTCAGCTTCTGCTCAATAATTTCAGTGCTTTTTGGCCTATTGTTGTCACATCAAAACTTGGTCGTTGAAAACCTGGTTTTCGTCGCATTGCGGCGCTTTTTGTTTTATACTATGAAATGTCATTTTAAAATGTTGATAAAATTGCGTAGTATCTGAAATACTTTGTGATTAGTATTGTGCTACATATTTTGAGGCAAAGAAGGCATTTCGGCCTAAAACTAAATCGGTTCCAATTTGCTGAAAGAAGAATCGATGGTGATCATGTAATTTTCATTCCACTAAAAGGAACGTATGATACCCAAGTTACGCAAAAGATGGAAGAAAGAAATTTTAGTATTATATCAACCCGTGAACAATATGTGCAATATAAGCATTGTTTTACACTTTAAATAGTATATTAACGCATAATAATAAAACAGACTACCAATCATCACTATATTTTTCACTGGCAAAAAAACTTAAGTCGCTGATATTTTCAAATATGACCGAAATACAGAATATCTCTGACAATCAGTTGCACTTTAAACGGCGATTGAAGATAAAAAGCCGGGTATGGTTTTTAATAGGACATAAAATTGCTTTTGATATATACCACAACAAATGAATCTGTGCGTGTCTTAAAATGTTAAATGACAATTAAATTTTATATTTAATCCCAAAAAGAGGCGTGGGATGGTTGACGATTATTTGGTGCACATTTTCATGTGTTTTTGTTTGGTGCGTTCTGGGTGCCCTACTTGAGTGTTGAGTGTGTCCTCCTCTTTTGGGTACCTCTACGTGGTGAGGAGAGTAACATATGTCCGTTATGGAGGTACGGCTGCTGTGTGCCTGTATGACAGACATATGGCCAACACCCAGACTGCCTGTTTGCCGTGGGCAGCGTCCCGTAACCTAGAAAAGAGGGTCCTGGTAGTTGAGGGATACCCAGGGATCTCCAGTACTCCCAACACACTGCTTTGGCCTCTGATTTAGGGTAGACGGGTGGCCAAGTGAGCCCCTGCCTTTTTGGTCAATCGGCTGGTCATGCCTTGCCCTTGGATATATATTTCTAAATCATTTGCAGATTTCATTGAACTTACACGGTCCCGAAATGAATACAATTCAAAGCACATATTTTTATTCCTACTTGTGATTCTAGTATACCTTTCAATTCCTACTAAAAACTGTAATTATGGGTGCCGTTATATTACAACAATCTTTCACATTTGCATTATAAATACATTATAACCTATCCAAGAAGGCGGTGGCTAATGGGCTAATTGTGTAAATTGTAATTATTTACAATCTATACGAGTATATCTCTCTGGTAGCCTTGTTTGTCGGAGACTGGATATCCGTCTCCATCGCACATTCCCATGTTAGAGTCGAGGTGGCTGGGGAACCCGGGAGACGAATTTTTTAATATATTTATCATGGATTCCCAAACCAAAAAACGAAAATCGCAAGAAGATTCAATTTGTAACGATTCAGTTGATGGAAGTTTTCCCCGTTTTCTGATAATTAAATCAAAAACAGCTCAAAATCAGTAACTGAACTTAGCCCTTTCATTATAGAAAAACAACTTTCAGCTTTTAATTGGTACGCCTAAATCTGTCAAGAAACTCCGCAATGGTGGACTCTTGATAGAGGTAGAGCGAAAGCAACAAGCAGAAAAATATTTTGAAATGCACAAACCTTCTTCAATATCGATTCAACTGCCACGCCTCACCAGTCTCTGAACTCCAGCAAGGGCGTTATCAAATGTGCTGACCTTGCTGGAATGGCAGAGAATGATATTGCTGAAGAGTTAAAATCGCAAAGCAGGTTTCAAATATCAAGCGCATTTATTCTACAAGAGATGGTAATAAAGTGCCAACGAATAGCCTCATAGTTACATTCTCTACACCCATTCTTCCATCATCGATTCGAGTAGGTTACCTTAAAGTTCGCGTTGTGGTTTACATTCCAAACCCAATGCAATGTTACAAATGCTTCAAATTTGGTCATCATGAATCAAATTGTGCAAGGCAGACTATTTGCCGCAGATGCAGTTCAAACCATGACAAAAATGAGACTTGTAACGTCCCTGTCAAATGTGCCAACTGTGGAGGAGAGCATTACGCCACCTCCCGGTCATGCCCCTTGTGGTTAAAGGAAAAAATAAATTCTACGTCAGAAGTATACGCAAAATATTTCCTTTCAAGATGCACGAAAGCTTGTTGAATCACAAGGACCAAAACAAACTGTCGTATTCAGCTGCAGTTACAAAGTCTGTTAAGATGGTTGACTCTGCAGTACAGGTCAACTTATGTCAATGCCCCCCAATTAAGTTACCATTACCTTCAAAGCATACAGCTTCACAAAGTAAGCAGTCTACCTCTGTGCAGACTCAGTCACCATTAAAGTCTTCTCCAAAGAAGCAAACCGCAAGCATTCAAATAGCATCTTCTGAGAAAGTTATTCAAAAAACAATCGCCTAAAGAGCGAATTGTCATCACAGATCGGTTGAAAAAAGCAATGCGGAACCCGATCAACACAGAAAATCGGTTCGATCCAGTTCACGACACCCAATTGATGGAGGATGAGGACCTATACCTCTCCCCTCCTCCAACTCCGAATAGCAGAAGTCCAATAAAAGTTCCTAAATAGATATAAATTTTCTTTAAAATGGATAATAGAAGTCATTCTATCCTACAATGGAATTGCCGTGGTCTAAAGTCAAATTATAATGATCTACTTCTACTTTTATCAAAAATTATCTCCAAATGTGTTATCTCCTAAAGATAATATCTCTATAAAAGGTTATACACTATATAACTATATATGCACTAGTAACGCCAGAACATCAGGTGGTACAAGCATTGCTATCGCAAATTGCGTTCCACAAAAGAATTAACTTAATACAAGATTACAAGCCACAGCTGTGCAGGTGACCTTACATCGACCTCTTACAATTTGTTCTCTATACCTTTCTCCAAATATAACGGTAACAAGTGATGAACTTGAGAGTATTGTTCGACAATTACCATCACCTTTCCTTCTCTTAGGCGACTTTAATGCTCATAATTCTATGTGGGGCAGTACATCTACAAATAACAAGGGTAATATAACTGAAAAATTGATAGATAACTTTCAGCTTTGTTTATTAAAACAATCGTCACCTACATATTTACATCCAGCTACAGGTACGTTTTCTTGCAATCGACCTCTCGATTGTCCACTCTGCTATATTCTTGGACTTCGATTGGAAAGTGTTTGATGACCAGTACGGCAGTGATCATTTTCCATTGTTACTTACATCAAATGACTCTATAACCAGATGAAAGACGTCAAATTTTTTAAATTTAAGAAAGCAGATTGGGAAACATTTTCTAGGCTCTGTTCCATTGATCTAACAAAAAATGAATTTATTTTCACTTCTGCTGATATAGCTGAAACGTTTTCTTCAGCATTACATACTATTGCCTGCAAAGTTGTTCCATTAACAAAAATAATAGTAATAAAATCAAAAAGCCATGGTTTAACGATGAATGTAAAAAAGCTGTTCGCATACGGAAAGCTTCACTAAAAAAGTTTGAACATCGCCCTACAACAGAAAACCTTGAAAATTATAGAATATTTAGAGCTAAAGCTAGAAGATCAATTCGTTTGTCTAAACGCAAATCCTGGCAATCATATGTTTCAAATATTAATTCAAATACTCCTATTAAGAAAGTCTGGGATGCAGTACGGAAAATAAGTGGTAAGTATAAAAAGAGTCCAATTGTTCACTTGAAAACTGGTGATGGCCAATATGCCAAAACAAAAACGGATATTGCAGAAGCTTTGGCTAAAACATTTGAAAAGAACTCTTCTTCAAACAATTATTCAAATGAATTTCAACAGCACAAATGTAAAGCTGAGAAAGAACATATTAATTTTACTTCAAGAAATGACGAAGACTATAATTCCCTTTTCTCTATTGATGACTTAATTTATTCAATTAAAACTGCAAAAGATAGTGTTGCAGGCCCGGACGAAATTTACTACCAGTTTCTTAAACATTTACCACCCAAATCCCTAGACTTGCTTCTAGAAATTTTTAACAAAATGTGGGTATCTGGTGAATTTCCTAACACTTGGAAAAATGCGTTGGTTATTCCTATCCCTAAACCTGGAAAAGATTCAACTGACCCTACAAATTATCGCCCAATTTCACTGACAAGTTGCCTCTGCAAAACATTTGAAAGAATGATAAATAATCGGTTAGTTTGGTATCTAGAAAATAATGGAATTATTACTAATTTTCAGTCAGGTTTTCGTAAACAGCGAAGTACAAACGATCATCTTGTACGACTTGAAACTTTTATTAGAGAAGCCTTTGTAAATAAACAACACCTGGTATCAATTTTCTTTGATCTTGAGAAGGCTTACGATACTACTTGGAAATATGGTATCCTAAAAGATCTAAAGGATGCTGGACTTAAAGGCAGACTTCCTCTTTTCATTTCTGGATTTTTTAAACGATAGGCACTTTAAAGTAAGACTTGGTTCAACTTTTTCTGAGGATCACCAACAAGAACAAGGTGTTCCTCAAGGAAGCATACTTTCTGTTACACTTTTTGGCCTTAAAATAAACAATATTGCTAGCGCTCTTACACCAGGCATAGATTGTTCTCTATATGTAGACGATTTCCTTATCTGCTATCGATCGAAAAGTATGAGAACAATTGAACGGCAACTTCAACAAAATTTAGATAAAATTCAGAAGTGGGCAATAGAAAATGGGTTTAAATTTTCAAAGTCAAAAACTCAATGTATTCATTTCTGCCGATTGCGAAAACAACATAATGACCCTGAACTTTACATATCTGGTTCTAAAAATTCCAGTAGTTGATGAAGCTAAGTTTCTAGGAATTATATTTGATAAAAAACTTTCTTTTATACCACATATTAAACATTTTGAAAACTAAATGCCTAAAAGCTTTAAATTTACTTAAGGTTTTATCAAGTACAAATTGGGGATCAAATTCTTCCACATTACTGAAATTATACAGAAGTCTTATCCGATCAAAATTAGATTATGGTTCTGTAGTATATGGGTCCGCAAGAAAATCATATCTTCAAATGCTAGATACCATACATCACCAGGGTTTACGTTTAGCTTTAGGTGCTTTTCGCACTTCAACTGTAGAAAGTCTATATGCGGAAGCTGGGGAACCATCGCTTTATCTTCGTCGTAAAAAAACTATCACTTCAATATGCAACTAGAATTTCATCTAATAGGAAAAATCCAGCTAAAAATATTATTTTCAAACCAAGTTATACTGAAAAATTTGTTAGCAAACCAAAGGAAATTAAACCATTAGGCCTTCGTTAAAAAGATGATTTAGATAAACTTAAAAATTAATCCAGACAGTATCCTTCAAAATGACGATGAGGATGTTCCACCTTGGACTTATAATTCCCCGGAAATAAATATTAACCTTTCAAATATAAAAAAGGCATCAAATTCACCTGAATATTTCAAAGAGAAGTTTCTAGCAATTAAGGAGAACATGAAGATTTTATACATATTTATACGGACGGTTCAAAAGAAGGTTGTAAAGTAGGTGCGGCTGTGTTTGAAAATAATTTACATCTAGTATGAGGTTACCAGATAATGCATCAATTTTTACTGCTGAAGCAAAAGCTATCGATTTAGCATTGTCATACATAGCACAGCATACCCACGATAAATTTGTGATATTTTCTGACTCGCTTTCTGTTTAAATATCCATTAAAAATAAAAAAATCTGACAATATCATGGTAAAGAAACTTCTTTTGCGATTTCATGATATACTAAAAACAAAATATGTTAAATTATATTGGATTCCAAGCCATGTAGGAATACGAGGAAATGAAAAAGTAGATGTTTTAGCTAAACAATCATTAAATTTTCAAAAAACTGACTTATTGTTACCTGCTTGTGATTTTAGACCGGCTATAAATAAACTCGTATCATCTGAATGGAAAGCAAATTGGGACAATGCAGTTTTTAATAAACTTCACGATATAAACCCATCTCTTGATATGTCACCATATCTATCTCTGTCAAACCGCCGTGATCAAACAGTTCTTCTTCGATGCCGAATTGGACACACTAAAATTACCCACTCTTATCTCCTCACAAATGACAATGCCCCTTTCTGTGTAGGTTGTAATGAAAATTTTACTGCTAGCATTTTCTTCTTGAATGTCATGATTTTTCACAGGCCCGTAATAGATTTTATTCTGTAAATTCACTCAAAGAACTTTTTAATACAATTCCATCAAAAAACATAATTGATTATTTAAAAGAGATAAACTTGTATTCTAGGATCTAATTGGCTCATTTCTATTGTCATTTACAATGCCGGTGCTAGGGGGCGTGAGGGATGTTGCACTTATTCATTATCTCTCATGTACAGACTCAATCAAACCGAGTCTGCAATTCTTATGTAATTTTGTTGTGATTAATGCTTCCGAGGGATCACTTTGTTTCCAGAATTTTTTACATAATATTTTAAGCCTGTTATAGCATTCGGCACGATATGGCCAGTTATGTGTTGACGTGCCGTAAAAATCCAAACAAACAAACAAACTTGAGTGTGTCGGGGGCCGCGTCCTGTGAACTTTGCCTTGTTGATCTTTACTCTTGTTTTTTTTTTTTTATTGTATAATTAAAGTATTATAAAATAGATAAATACAGAATCCCTAAAGAAAGCCCAACACGGCAAAATTGAAAATGTTGCAGGCTCGGTTTGATTGAGCCTGTTCATGGACGGTACTGGAAAGAGCAAGTTACCGTCCACGCCCCCTAGCACCGGCTTAAGCAGAATTCAACATTTAAACATGAAATGGTAAAATTTGGAATTTAGAAACATCCACAGATGTGGATGTTCAATAAATCCTCAATAAAGAATCTTCAATAATCCTCAATAAAGAACGGTGTGCCATTAAGAAATTGCCTTTGGTAAGTTATAGTTTCTATCTTTTTATTGTTAGACATTGAATGGCAGGCAAAAATGAAACTCAGATTTACTTTAATATTATGTTTTACCCGAATAAAGTAATCCGATGAATTAATCATTTCAATTTATTTATCGTCCAGTATTTTAACTTGTAAATGTCAAATAAATTGGTAAGGAACCGAAGACTTTTGTGTCTTTTCCCTGCATACTGTATATATTCTTATTTTTCTAATTTATAAACTCACTTCATGATTGATAATGGCATCATCAAATAACAGAAATACTCTCGTAACATTTTTATCCAAAAAAAAAAAAAAAAAACTAAACGAAAACGATATGAACATTATTCACTTCTTGCATACTTTGTTCATTATCATATTAAAAGCAGACGCAGCTACTAATGTTCGTGTTTATGAGATAAACAAAATGTTCGTAATGTGACAATATGTTTTTCTGGTTCTTCGGGATTATTAAATCGAGAACATTAACTGTTGAGTATTAAAAAATGCGTTGCGGTGCTTACGGTGCGTTAGAGATTTTGCACTCCCCTATTATCTTACATAATCAAACTGAATTAAACCGAGCCTTTAGTTTTAAATATTGCCGTGTTCTATTTTATTGTCCCATCAGTGTTATTTGTGCAGTGTGGCGCCTGTAAAAAGTCTCCCCGTACATTTAATCAATGATGTTGTATTTTTGATCCTTGAAGATCGTTCTGCACGACATTATTGTTGTGTATACATGTTATGTGGTACTTTAAGTTTCTTCTATTTGGCCTTTTTTGAATGGGATGGTTCCAGTATTACTACTTGAATACTGTATAATCATCCTTAGAGTATGTTGCCTGCTTTTAAAATTTGTCTTTTGACGTCTTGTCTGTGATATGCGGGCTTCATAACCTCAATTCCGCCCATTGTTTTCTCGATTAGGGCACAAGCATTCTTTAACTGACCATACGCCACTTTGTATGGAATGGCATTACTGTCACACAGAAGGTTCCATGATAACCGCCGTATGGCACATCTGCGGATGTTTCTAATTCCAAATTGTACCATTTTTGTGTTTATATGTCGAGTTCTGCTAAAGCCGGTGCTAGGGGGAGTGGACGGTAACTAACACTTTCCAGTACATGAACCGGCTCGGCTCAATCAAACCAAGCCTAAAACGTTTTCAATTTTCTTGTGTTTGCCTTTCTATACGGATTCTGCTTTATTCAATTTTATTGTCACGTCACTGTTATTTGTGCCGTTTGGCGGCTGTAGATTCTGCTTTATTCTATTTTATTGTCACATCACTGTTATTTGTGCCGTGTGGCGGCTGTAAAAATGTCTCCCCGTACATCAATAATATTATATTCTCTAACATTGAAGATCGTTCAGCACGACATTATTGTTGTGTATACATGTTATGTGGTACTTTTAAGTTTCTTCTATTTGGCCCTTTTTAACTTTGGTGGTTCCAGTATTCCTACTTGAATACTGTATAGCCACCCTTAGGATATGTTGCCTTTTGAAGTCTTGTCTGTGATATTCAGGCTTCATAATCTCAGATCCTCTTCCATTTTATTTAGTTCCGCCCATTGTTTTCTCATTTAGGGCACACGAATTCTTTTATTTGGGTACCATACGCCGCTTTTCATGGAATGACACTGCTGTTTCACATTGAAGGTTCCATAATAACCGCCGTATGAACACATCTGCGGATGTTTCTTATTTCAAAATTGTGCCATTTTTGTGTTTAAATGTTTAATTCCGCTTAAGCCGGTTAAAGGGGGCTTGGACGGTAACATGCACTTTCCATTACGGTCGATTAACAGGCTCAATCAAACCGAGCCTGCAACATTTTCAATTTTGCCGTGCTGTGCTTTCTTTAGGGAATGTGTTTTTTCTGTTTTGTAGTAATTGGCAATTCCGTCAATTTATATCTAACTTATTCAGTTGAACCAATTAGTTTTCAAGCATATGTACCACCGAGATTAGCGCAAAATTATTAAAAAAAGGTCAAAAGTATAATAACATAAAACGGTCAGCAGTTTTTATTTCACGTAATGTTAGACTTGAAACTTTTCCTTTTATAACTTTATAAAATATGTCAGTATTTCAAAACATTCTTTTCATAATTCTTGGCGCTTGTTTAAAATACACGCATAATTATTTGCCATTCGTTTTATACTTCAAATCAAATAAACATTTCTGGAACGATGTAAACCATTGATAAAGTCTCCATGTTAGTGCAAGAAGATAATCGCAACGTTAATCTAAACTGACTAGTGATTTTTTAAACGATATAATGTATTGATTGAGCTACAAGCTGCTCCAGATAATATAACATTTGCAAAAATAATAACATCTTTCTATGAAGGTCATAGCTAATAAGCTTATGTTGTGTTGTACAACATGATTCTACATATGAGTTCTTTTATTTTTCTTTTAGATGAAATGATTGTGGCGAGATTGTTTGAATATTGCTATTTGGAAACATTAACATTAGGATAAAAACAATCAACAACACGTGAGTGTAAATTAATGCTTTATTCTTCTTTTTATCCACGTTTCGACATATACGCCTTCATCTTCATCAGAATAAATATTACGACAAACAACATAACAAAAAAAAACGAAGAAGCTCGTATATTGTAGTTGTTAAAAATGATGCGTTTTCTCATACTCGTATAAACATTTTTCACCTTTATTTACCCGTGCTGTTTCGACCTTTTCACAGCACGCCAACCTTTTAGAAGTTAGTATAAACATCTCTTCTGATTAATAAAGCCATCACTACTCATGGATATAATCTGGTCACAATGGCTTCACTTGCCAATTCTGTAATAAACTCATTCTAGGAACCAATTAGTTATTTCAACTCGAGCTACCAATTAATTAATTTACAAGATGACGCTGTAGTTGGCAATAATTTGTTCCCCAACTGAACGTTTTGTAGCCTATTGTATGTATGACATAGTTATTCACAAACCATGGTGTCTAGGTATGACGTATTATAACATAGAAATAAAAGCAATAAATTAAAGGTTATTGAACTAGAGATGTTTTCGTCGTATATTGCTGTAATATTTTATGGTACAGTTCACAATAATTCATATTTAATGCCGAGTCAGTAATGTACTTCTCATAATGAAATTATCTAGATCTGTAAGTATGGAACTCTTGTTTTACCACAATCAACAATGAAAAATACGCTGACTCGTTTCGATTCAGTCTTTCAAGGAGAGTTGTATCACTTAAACATTAACTTAACAGAAACAGAATTATAATTACAGATCAAAGGCATGTTGCACAAAGTTTCTCATTTGATTGTGATATTTCTGCAAGGAATAATACAGTTAATTAGTCATTCATATACTTGTTATGTTAAAATTGTAATGAATATAAGCAGCATTTGCCTCAGAAATTGGTGCTAAAAGTAAATGCATAGGAATTGATTTGGAATATTGTTATGAAATGCATCTCGTGCATTATAGATGAGAGAATTGATTCGCCCCTTCTCTTTTGGTGCCGTTTCTTAAGGATATGGTGCTCATTCCGTTAACGGTGGTCACTCTTGTAATTAAATAAATGATAATTAAAATAAAACATGTATTAGCATTACTAATTAAGAACTCTTGTCGAACGATTTTACTGTAAAATTTGCAGGGGTGAAATTATCAAAGTTTTATTAATTTAACTTCGAATTACACAATTATGTGACACAGCTTATTCTTTTGTGTTTCCGCAAGATATAAAATGGCTATAAAATACGTTTACAACAGAACTAAATTGGCTTTAAACGATATAAACATTTTATAGAAAGTATTTTAGTCTGATTACATTGTGCATGACATGTTAAACATCGGGAAATGTGGAAATGTACTGAAAATGTCTATTTTTGTCTTATTTAATATTCTTAGATTGCAAATATTTAAAGAATTTGAATGAAAAAAAAAGATTTTTGTCTGCAATTCATATTATCACTGTAAAAATACTAACTTAATGGCTTTGAAAATTGGCCTTTGATAATTTTCTTAACAAGTTAACACTTATCAAAATAGATGATTAGAATTTAGTTAAATAAAACATTGCATATGTTAACGAAAATGGTATTGTTTTTAGTACAGGAATAATTGTTGTTCTTGTGTTCAATTTAGCAAGCAAAGAACAAAATATGTATTGCTGCTTGCCCGAAAATACAAACTTTTATCTATATTTTGGCTTTTACGATTGCCTTTTCCATAGGCACATATTTCCTGTTAAAACTTAATAAATACTTTGATAAAAGTAATCATATGCTAACATTAACATTTCTTTTATCGTGCTGTAGGGTGCAGCCATTTCATTACTATTATAATGGATGTTGTTTATACTTGAAGATGAAAGAAAAACAACAGTTGGACACACATGTTCTTTAATACTACAACTGCAATGCATGCCCACCGGCGGGACTCGGTTTGATATAATTCCAAAAACTGTTTTAAATGTAAAATCATATGTTGCAACCATTGAATTACATAGTCATATTTTAATGCTGTATATATTTGATAATTATCTTTTGTGATTTTAACAAAGTAGTTATACTTGGCTTGGGAGATTGCGTTCGAGCTTAGGTTGACACCACCGAAGCAATATCAGAGACCTAAAACGACTTAAGACATTCGCAACAAAAATGTTTATTCTACAATGTCAATATACAGTTACAAAACAACAAGATATTATTTCTGAATGATGTTATTTCTTAAAATCAGCTAAATATATTTCAATTAAAAAAAATTAAACATCTTTGTGTTTGCAGAACGGACCACAAGCTTTTGTGTTTAATGCATATATTTGTACTAAATAGTTTTTTTATATTAGCATGTGCAACTGTTGGCAAATGTTCATTCTAAGTCATTCAAAATCTCTGTTATCTTTTATTGTGAAGGTTGTTTATTAACTGCAAATGGAAAGTAATCGTCTGTTCAGTATACCGTCTAAAAGGTCGTTGAACTACAAATATTGTTAGATGCAACTTATGTGTTCATTCAGCTTTCCCATTAATTATGTAGCTGTAACAACATTATATAAACAATTAGAGCATAATATTATTTTGCTAATTTACCTGTTCTACAGAATTCACATAAGAAAGCTGCTGATACTTATGCAGATGATGTACATTGAATATTTCTTTGTTTACACATTTGTCCGGCTTTGCATGTGATATCATGCAATATTTTCAAATTATAACCGAATTGTATTATCATAATTAAGTCTTTCTTAAAATAATCTTTGCAAGTACGAAGTTAAAAATTATGAATACCTAGCCCTCGCAAATGGTAGCTTGACTATGTATTTCAAGTTATTTCACAGGAACTACTTAGTATTGTCATGGCATTTGTTGGCTTATAACTATCTGGTGCATATCTGAAAGGATTTGTATTGTTTAAAAAATAATTGAGAGTATCAGAAAAATGTCGGTCGTTTTGGCATTCTAAAAAGCAATTCTAATAAAACTATATTTCTTTATATTCAAGAAAGAATGTTTATATAATGTATTTTCACGGCTTCTTTACGGTTGCTTTTAAGAAGTAAATAAAAACAAAACTTGTTATATGCGTTACCAAAAACATCCAGTAAAATAGCAGTGTGAGTTGTTCTAACCCAGACACTACCTTATCGACTTACCAGATTGCTATCAAGATCTCAGCTGCTTTCATTATTTAATGAATCTCAGTGGAAATAGTTACTATTTTATATCCCCTAGAGTATTACGTGCACAGTCTACCTCTACTTTTATCATCATTGTTGAAGACTAAAAGCTTTATTGTTACGGATGTCATAAACATTGAACGTACATCTATTTATACGACTGATATACACATTTAAAATAAAATAAAACTTTAATACAATTAATTTAATAACATTTTTTATTCTTATTTCCATTCCTACACCATCAACAACATGTTTTCAAGTACTTGTAACAAGAAGGAGTCACATAGTTTTGGAGGCAACTCACTTTTCTTGTAAAAAAGGAAATGACAAAAAGTTATCTTCTGCAACTTACTAAATTCACGCTTTACACTAAAAATAAAAATATTTTTGTTATGACCAAATATTTACGTTAATTAACGCAAATATATTTGAAATTAATTTAATAATAGATAAATCATCACATAAACATAATGGTGCACCAATATTTGAAATTTAAACGTTCAGCAACTTATGAGTAGACTGCTGTAAACTGGGGTAATTTCCATAAACAAATCTTTAAAATATATCGGAATTTAATAAATTCTTTTTAAAATTCTTATTAATATAATTGATATATAATTATTAGCCATAATAATCTATACTAAAAATCAAATTACCATGTCTTGAACGATGAAAACCATTGATTTAATCTTAACGTAAGTGTGCATCAAGATTATCGAAATGTTAATCTAACCGGAATTAGATGAATTTTGTGATTTTTACATCATATAATGTGTTGATGGAGCCAAAACTTGTATAAGATAATATAACATTTGGAAATAAAATGATAACATCTTTTTTATGACGTCCATAGCAAATAAGCTTACGTGATACAACAGTGCACAAATCTATAAATAAGTACCTTTATGTTTCTTTAGATAGATTTATTGTTGCGAAAGAATTTGAATATTCCTACTTGTAAATAAATTACAGAAACATTGAAACAAATTTACTTGTATCAATTTTAACTCTTCCTGAATGATATTGTAACGAAATGTCTGACCTTGCAATACTCATTACATTTTTTATGATGTTACTACCATCTTTATGTAATTTGAAGGTGTATCAATATACTTATTAAGTTATATGGTATCGTTTTATCGATAAAACATGTGAAAGCACATATAGTTTAAAACGATGCGTTGCCTTACAAAAACGTTTTCATTTTCATTTTTCCGTTCTGTTTCGAACTTTTCTCAGCATGAAATTCTTTTAGAAGGTCATGCAAACATCTCTTTTAATTAAAATAACCATCAGAACCCCGGGAGATATACTGGTCACGATGACTTCACTTGCAAATTTTCTAATGAAGTCATTCCAGGATCGAATTAGCTCTTTCAACTCCAGCTTCATATTAATTCACTTACAAGATACGCTGTTGTTGGCAATTATTACTCCCCCCCACCCCCCCTGTCCTTGATTTTTTTTCTTTCTTTTTGGGTTGTTTGATTTGTTTTTACGCACCAACACAATAAGGTCCTATTGCGCCGAAACCGGAAAGATGTTTTTTTAGTGATTCCGTTTTGCGTTTTGCTAACCACGAGTGTCACAAGCTATAAGTAACACCTCGGGTCCAAACCACCTTACCTGCTAGAGCTAAGTAATGCATAGACTTCAGTTATTCGAACTCATGTAATCACCTATTACGATCACGATGCGTTAATTGATGGCTGCAATTCTGATGTCTCAACCAGTAAAGGCAACCCCTCCGCCACAGGGGGCGGGGCCTATTGCATGTCAGACATATTCTTTCATAAAATATGATAAACAAGATCAACGTTCAATGAACGCAACCCCCATATGACCCAGCAACAAGAACCAGTGGCAAGGAGGCAGGCGGACCCCAAACAAAAACAGGACAGGGCAAAGACAGAGCACGGACAGGTCATAAACCATGGCGTCAATGTAAGGCCTTTTATTGCCAAGAAATAAAAGCAGTGAATAAAAGGTTATAGTCGGTTATGTTAAAAGCAAACTTATTCACATCTTATATAGAATACTTATCCTCGAATGCAAAATATATAACTTTCTTTAAAGAATAAAATTGTATTACATACGGAAGTTTCATTTAAATGTACACGTTGCTATAATCTTACTTATGATGTACAAATTGTCAAGACTTCACTACTTAGACATTAAAAACATTTCCTCCAGTTTCTGATACATTTTGTAACGTCTAGTGAAAATATAATAACAACAAAACTTTCAGCCATAAATTTCGATGTTTACACCCTACTGTCTTTTTATCTTTCTAACTTATACACATGCTATTATTTATGCATATTTTAAGGGTGAATTATAAATATTAAACATAACAATCCTCCTTGGTTTGTTTCGTTTCGTATCATGTTTTATATTGTTTCATAACACAAACATACATGTGCATTTAAACAGACGTAGGGCTCAAGTAATGATACATTTGCATGGCCAGTAAAGAACTCTGTTCTCGGAAATGAATATAATATGGCAACGTAATTCAGATTGATTTTACTGTACAATTTGCAGGGAAAATCATCAAAGTTTAAAAATAAGTTTTATTCAACTTTGAATTACACAACCATTTGTGACATAGTTTATTCCTTTGTGTTTACGAAAGATATAAAATGGCTATAAATACGTTTACAATGAAACTAAATGGGCGTTTAAAAGTTATAAACATTTTATAGAAAGCATTTTAGCCTGACAATATTGGACATAAAGTGTCAAACATCAGGAAATGCATTTACTGAGAAATGTCTAGATCCTTTCATTGTAAATCGTAAAAAACTTTGATTATATAAACCTTGAGCTTTGTCCTTTGATGCTTTTCTAAACACGTAAACATATGTCAAAATAAATGTTGCAGTTTACCACAGGGGAAGGGTGGTGTTTATAGGTGTAGGACTTGAGTGTTGCTGCAAAAAATGCAGAAATGCATTTTTAGAAAATATTTATTATTATAGAATGTGAAAAAAAATCAGGAAGCAAAGTGATCCCTCAAAAGCATTAATCACAACAAAATTACATAAGAATTGCAGACTCGGTTTGATTGAGTCTGAAGTCTTGCTCGCGCCATGAAAACCTTGAATACGAATGCGCATGGGTGACGGTACTTAGTGCAAAAATAGATTTATGGATTGAGGGCCGTACCAGTGGTAAGTACATATCTGTTAATAAATGAATGAATCAATGATTACCACAATGAATGAGTAAATGAATGAATAGATGAAATTTAGGAGAAATGACGCAAATAAAAGACTTGAAAGAAAAATGCAATATACAATAACAAATACAACAAACATGACATGGACATGTTAATAACATAATTTACGGTGTACCATAAAAGACATAATTGATAAAAAACACATAAGTATGACCCTGTGACATAAATTATTAGCCGTTTGGCATTCTTATACTGATAACATCTGCATAATGACAAAATTGTAAAAGTTTTTCTATGGAATAAACTTAATATGTTTTCATTTTATAAACTGTTGAAAAAACGTTAAAATAAACTAGGTGAGTAGATTTAGATATAATGAAGATCACCGATTATTATCATTGCTATAGCAAAATAGAGATAAGAACATTCAGACTTTATTTTTTTCCAGTATCAACTAAAGAATATGTGCAAATATATAAAAAAATGATATAAGAAAACGTAGCGGTTCTATTTTGTTTTGCAATACGGACCTTATGCTTTTATATTGAATTCACAAATTGGTTATAAGTAATTTTAATTGCAACATGTGCAACTGTTGGCAGGTTTTCATTCTAAGTCAAAATATCCGATATCTTTTAATTGTGAAGGTTATTCAATTAATAAGCGTTTGCATGAAAATGTCATTGAACTGCAAATACTGTATTATTTATTCAGCTTTCCCATAAATTATGTAGCTCTAACAAGATTATATGAACTATATATTAAACTTTCCGAAAAATTATATTACTATATAAACATTATATGAAACAGTATTAGAGTAATAAGTTTATTTTGCTAGTTTCCGTGTACAACAGAATTCACTTAGGATAGCAGTTGATACTTACGCAGACATTTAAACTGTTTATGTCAAAATCCGCGTAGCATGTGCTCTTTAGTATAATTATCAGAAACATAATAATAAATGAAACATTTTGGCAAACATTAAGAAGATTAAGCAGTATTGCGCCTTTCAAGTTCTGTATAAAATGCAATGTTTCTTCATAACCCGATACTGAATTCATACTGTTGCTTGTGGAATATATTTTGTGATTTAAAACATATTTTGAATAAAGGAACTCATTTGTTAAAAGTAAAGGATTAGAAAAAAATTGTGTGTGAACAATAGCTGTAGTTATTATTATTATATTCAACGTTGACAGAAAGATAAAATTGCCATGTAAGAGACATTATTCTTCAACATTTTAAGGAATCGCTTCAAGATAAATCATTCTTTCACCTATAAATAATCTGACATATGCACTAAAATAAACGCACATACAAATGTTGTTATTACATATTTTAATTCTTAGTACCATTCCTCAATTTAGCCAGTTACACCGTTTACCACATTAATAGCCTTTTTGAGAGAAACAAGGACTCCACATCAAAGTATCGTGTTTAGTGTTTCTATGAGGCATTCAATTTCACGACAAAAACTTTATAAAAGTTAATAGACGTCCAAAGGCATTTGCATTATTTTTGTCTGGTCTTTTATGCTTTGATCGCAACAAAAGAAAATAAACGAAATGTTTTTTTTTCTTTTTTTTTATACAATTTGCTTTATGAAAAAAACATATGGAATAACACTTTATGTTTAATGATTTTTATCTTCAATCCGATGAAATTAAAATAGGTTCAGATATTTCCTAGCCATAACATTTAAATTACGTACATTTTACGTCCAAGAAAGTTTCAAAGGGATGAGGCAACGCGCACACTTCCTATTTTTCAGGCAAACAAGACATGAGTGGCTCAAACTAAATCGGTTCCAATGCCAGATTGTAACACCCAACAATTCATTGGTCAACCAATAAAAAGGTCACAAAGTATCAAAACATAAATGGTCAATTTTTTTTTCATATTTATAGATCAACTTGAGTAGTTTCGTTAAAAAATCTATAAAAGTGTCAGAATTAAAGAAAGTTCTTTAATTAAGTTATGTTTGGCTCTTGAATATAAACGAATAGCGAAAAAGTCATACGTTTTTACTTAAAGATCACGATAATTTATACAGCTTAACAATGATTACTTTCGGATCCTGGCTTTTGTATTTAACAAAAATAATATTTCCGTAAACCATTCAGACACTGAAATAAAAACAATAAATTGTACATTGTTTTGACCTTGTTTCAAACAGTTGTCCTCTAAAACCAAAGTTTGTTCTACTCAATGTTTAAGAGGCAACATGTATAGACATTGTTTGTCTATTTTTCTCAATAGGATGTCATTGAACTACAAATACTTGCAGATGGAACTTATAGTTCCATTCAGCTTTCCCATAAATTATGTAATTATCAAAACATTATGTAAACGCTTACAATAATTAGATTACCTTTGCTAATTTCCGTTCATCAAGGCATCCACTTTAATAGTAATTGATAATTCATGGAAAATGATTGAATATTGAATCTGACTATACAACTCAGGTAATGAAAATTTTGATTTGCTGCATATTTGAAATAACCTGTAGTAATTTTTTGCTGAATTTCAGACAAAAAGACTTTATTTGCAATATAAATTACTGTTCATGTTTTTGAAACATATTTGCAATCGAAGAATGTTAAGGGTGCTTGTTAGCAAAATTGATATATATCATATATCTTTAAACCGAATATACAAAATATGGATGCCTTAAATTACTAAAATAACATGCACGTCTTTAAAATGATCATGAAAATGAACCTTAGTCTTTATAATATTAGTTACTTATATTATTATTATTATCTGATAGGCAGTAACATCATTTTTATCTTTTCTGATGTTCCAGTTTCATTCCTTAACAGTAAATTGACATTGGGCAACACGTTAATATACCTTTCCTTTTTCCGAAATGATTGTTTTTACAAAACTATTTATCAAAGCATAATAGACAATTGTTTTGATGTTTGTATAAACGCAGCCGTTTATAGCTCTCAGTTTTTTTAAAATTTAGAAAACAAATGTTTATATCTTAACACTTCGATCACCAGATACAAAGAAATAATACGTTATCAACACTAAAAAGCACATTTCATTCTTAACAATCACCTGTTCTGGTTTACTAAGTCTTTTTTGAAAATTTGGATGAAGTATATGTGAGCATATATCGCTGTTGGACATTGGACATATGCGATTTTATAGTATCGATTCGATTTTTTATTTTTCATTTGCTATCATTTAAGAGGAATTTTAAAATTTACAACAAACCTAGTTGGCTAAATTGAAATAACAGCTTATGTAAGTAATCATTAAAAATGACGATTGTTTTTT
>NW_026860449.1:0-49261 GCF_026571515.1 Ruditapes philippinarum
GATAAGTCTTAATTTGAGCATCATATTTTTTAGATAAAACCATAAAAAAATGTTACAGGATCTTTAATCTTTTAGGTGTTTACAACTGTAGTCTTCGTTATTATAGATAATAGCCGAGGACGTTTCCGATTTGATCAGTGCTCTAACCGTATTACAGCGGCATGATAAATTGTTGAAAACCATTCCCCATCTTTCTGCGAAAAGTTGAGGCAGGAAGACAGATAATATATGTTAAACTACTTATTTTGTTGAAGACAATAGTTTATTAGGTTTTCATGCGGTTGGCGATGCATGTAGTTTTATTTGGCACAGTTTTGTTCGGCGATATAAAGAATACACACGAAAAAAGCCCATTCATGTAAACATGGGTTAGATTCCGCCCATTGTTTTCTCGTTTAGGGCACACGCGTTTTATTACTTGGGGACCATACGCCGCTTTTCATGGAATGGCACGGAAGTGTCACATTGAAGGTTCCATGATAACCGCCGTATGAACACATCTGCGGATGTTTCTAAATTCAAAATTTTACTACTTCATGTTTAAATGTTGAATTCTGCTTAAGCCGGTGCTAGGGGGCGTGGACGGTAACTTGCACTTTCCAGTACCGTCCATGAACAGGCTCAATCAAACCGAGCCTGCAACATTTTCAATTTTGCCGTGTTGGGCTTTCTTTAGGGATTCTGTATTTATCTATTTTAAGATCACATCCGTGTTACTTGTGCCGTGTGGCGGCTGTAAAAAGTCTCCCCGTACATTTAATCAATGATGTTATATTTTCGATCCTTGAAGATCGTTCAGCACGACATTATTGTTATGCTTGTGGTATTTTTAGTTTCAACTTTTCGGCATTTTCTAGTTGGGTGGTTCCAATATTCCTACTTGAATAATGTTGAATCACCCTTAGGATATGTTGCCTGCTTTTTAAATTGTCTTTTGACGTCTTATCTGTGATACGCAGGCTTCATAACCTCTGATCCCCTTTCAAAATTCCATTTTATTTAGTTCCGCCCATTGTTTTCTCGTTTAGGGCACACGCGTTTTATTACTTGGGGACCATACGCCGCTTTTCATGGAATGGCACGGAAGTGTCACATTGAAGGTTCCATGATAACCGCCGTATGAACACATCTGCGGATGTTTCTAAATTCAAAATTTTACTACTTCATGTTTAAATGTTGAATTATGCTTAAGCCGGTGCTAGGGGGCGTGGACGGTAACTTGCACTTTCCAGTACCGTCCATGAACAGGCTCAATCAAACCGAGCCTGCAACATTTTCAATTTTGCCGTGTTGGGCTTTCTTTAGGGATTCTGTATTTATCTATTTTAAGATCACATCCGTGTTATTTGTGCCGCGTGTGGCGGCTGTAAAATGTCTCCCCGTACATTTAATCAATGATGTTATATTTTCGATCCTTGAAGATCGTTCAGCACGACATTATTGTTATGCTTGTGGTATTTTTAGTTTCAACTTTTCGGCATTTTCTAGTTGGGTGGTTCCAATATTCCTACTTGAATAATGTTGAATCACCCTTAGGATATGTTGCCTGCTTTTTAAATTGTCTTTTGACGTCTTATCTGTGATACGCAGGCTTCATAACCTCTGATCCCCTTTCAAAATTCCATTTTATTTAGTTCCGCCCATTGTTTTCTCGTTTAGGGCACACGCGTTTTATTACTTGGGGACCATACGCCGCTTTTCATGGAATGGCACGGAAGTGTCACATTGAAGGTTCCATGACAACCGCCGTATGAACACATCTGCGGATGTTTCTAAATTCAAAATTTTACTACTTCATGTTTAAATGTTGAATTCTGCTTAAGCCGGTGCTAGGGGGCGTGGACGGTAACTTGCACTTTCCAGTACCGTCCATGAACAGGCTCAATCAAACCGAGCCTGCAACATTTTCAATTTTGCCGTGTTGGGCTTTCTTTAGGGATTCTGTATTTATCTATTTTTAGAGTGCTTTGAAATTCGTAGTTTGTTGTTTAGAGGTTTGTCGCTGGAACAACGTCGTGGTCTGCATTGTGTAGATTCTAAAATATGATAAACAAGATTGATAAAGTTGCGGTTGTCGAATATGGTAATTTCAGACAGAGGATCGAATGATATATGTAGTTCTTATTATCTGCCAGATAATTTTGATCAGGATTTGATTGGGGGTCATATGCTGATTTTTTGGTTATATGCTTAAAGGTTAAAAGGGTAGTTATAAAATGCAATTGCTTCCAAGAGATACACTTCCTTACCCGGGGAATAATGATTATGTTAATTAGGTAAATAATATGGGGAGAGCTGTTTTGCGACACGTTCTTTCTCAATACAGTGTAGAGCGTTTTTGCAAACTCCGCCTAAAAGGTAATGAAGCGCGGAAGAAAATAATAGATTAAAATATTTTCTCATAGTTTAGAAAAATCGAAGCCCATCATAAGTCCTGTTAGTTAAGATATCCTAATACTTGAAAAAATGGATCAATCACAAATTTGTTTGCATTTTTGGATTGTTGAAAACGATCAATTTTAGAAATATTTTCAAGCAAAATCTCTTTGCTATTTAGATAAACAATTATGCATTACCTCCGCTTCTGAAATTGAAAATTTCGAAACCTAGAAGCGTCTACATTTTTTTCTTTTTCTTCTTTAAACATTATTTAAGTATCTCTCACATCTGTTTTGGAAAGAAAATAGTGTTTAATTTAGTAATATATTGGGTAAATAATGTTATAGCAAATATGGTATACCATTTCAGAGTGAAATCCGTTTTTGCACAAGCTTATATACCGCAATAGGATTCAATTCAAGAGTCCAGCCCGTTTCTGACCACACCGAAAATAGATTCTATGTAAGAGTGTAACCTGTTTTTGCACACACCTATCTACCCCAAAGAGATTCAATTTAAGAATGCAACCCGTCTTTATAAGAGTGTTACCTGTTTTTGCACACACCTATATATGCTAAAAACAATTAATTTAACAGTGTAACCCGTTTTTGTACACATCTATATACACTTTATACAATTTGGGTATTTATGCATGTGCAGAAACGGGTTGCACTCTAATATTTGATATGTCAAGTGTATAAATACGTGTACAAAAAAACAGGTTGCACTCTTCAATTGAATCTCATGAGGATATAGAGGTGCGTACAGAAACGGGTTGCACTCTTTTATTGTATCTGATGTGAACAAAAACGCGTTAAAATTAATCTTATTAAGGTATTTATAACTGTACAGAAAAGGCTTGCATTCTTAAGTTTTATTGCCATATATAAGATATTTATTCTTGATGCAGTGCTTGTGTATGTATTAGTACATGTGTTTATAGTGAGATGAGAATAAGATGGGAATAATCCCATATTCATGTTAGGGAACACGACGTTGACAGGAGTTAACGTCAAGATTGTATCACCGGCCTGAGGTACTATCTCGTTTCTACTAGACTAAGTAACTCGTGGCCACGACAGAGTATCTCGTACGCACGAGATAAATAAAAACATACACATGTCACCTTTGTGCCACCGTAAATATCTCATGGCCAACTATAATACGCTATTAAAAATCTGGAAAAAGTTTGATCCCTAAGAAGCATTAATCACAACTTACATGAAAAATGCAGACTCGGTTTGATTTAGTGTGTACATGAGGAAACATGAAAAAATACAACATCCATCACTCCCCCTAGCACCGGCTTGGGTGGTACTCAATGATACTGAAGGACCAGAAAAATATTACAACACTGAAATGAAGTACGGGGTAACATTTTACAGCTGGCACACAGCTCTTGACACCTTCTGTTGTAAAATATAAAAATCAAAATAAATAAAAACAAAAAATTATTAAGTCAGATAATCTTTAACAGTGTTATTTTAAAACAATTTATTCAGAACATGAAAAAAATATTAGTTCCCAAATTTGCTAACAATAATCAATTGGTTACCCATCTTTTTCACATATATTAAGACTATAATTATGTGACAAGCTCAGCGATTTTTGGCCCAAATCTGGTATCTGGGCGGAAATGAGTTATGACCAGTTTGGGGTAGAACAACATTTGTTGAATAGCCGGAAACAATAATTTTTTGAAAATACTTGATATTTTACGAAATATTCTAATTTACATGACATCATCATAACAACAAAAACAAGATATGTTTGTAAAACATGTATGGGCAGCCAATTAGTCATGTGATCAGGTTATTATGCATGACTTCTGACCCAGTGAACAAAAAATTAATAAGGGTTATCTACTGGTCATGACTAGTCACAAGGTAATAATTATTGTGCCCCATAGGTTGTCATATCATACCAAATAAAATATGCATATATTTTATGAATCATGTAGGCCTCATTAATGACAGCCAAGTTGTTATATTACATAAGACCTTCAAATGTGTATATCAAAAGCATTTTTAGTTTAGTATAAAAATATCGACCAAGGCAACTTGACTTGTTAAGTTATTGGTCAGAAACCATCTTAAAGTACAAGGTCAATTTGACACTGACCCCTTGACCCAAAAATCAATAGGGGTCATCTACTGGTCATGACCAATAATCATATAAAGTTTGAAGTTCCTAGGCCTAAGTGTTCTTTAGTTATTGATCGGAAACCGTTTTTACTTACAAGGTCAATGTGACTTTGACCCCAAAATCAATAGGGGTCATCTACTGGTCATGGCCAATCATCATATAAAGTTTGAAGTTCCTAGACCTAAGCATTCTTTAATGATTTATCTGAAACCATTTTTGCCTACAAGGTCAATGTGACTTTGACCCCTTGACCCCAAAATCAATAGGGGTCATCTACTGTCATGATCAATCACCATACCAAGTTTGAAGTTCCAAGGCCTAAGCGTTCTTTAGTTATTGATCGGAAACCGTTTTTACCTACAAGGTCAATGTGACCTTGACATTTGACCCCAAAATGAAGAGGGGTCATCTACTGGTCATGACCAATCACCATACAAAGTTTGAAGTTCCTAGACCTAAGCGTTCTTTAGTTATTGATCGGAAACCATTTTACCTAAAAAGGTCAATGTGACCTTTGACCCCTTGACCCCAAAATCAATAGGGGTCATCTACTGGTCATATGTTTGAAGTTCCTAGGCCTAAGCGTTCTTTAGTTATTGATCGGAAACCGTTTTTACCTACAAGGTCAATGCGACCTTGACCTTTGACCCGTTGACCCCAAAATCAATAGGGGTCATCTACTGGTAATGACCAATCACCATACCAAGTTTGAAGTTCCTAGGCCTAAGGGTTCTTTAGTTATCATTCGGAAACCATTTGGTCGACAGACCGACAAATGACTTGGTTGACTTCTTTGAAGTTGGGGGCATAATTACATTTTAAACTTTTATTGTATATACTGGTTATATATTGTATTAACTAGAAATTATTCCATAGTTATGAATAATAGAATAAACAAAATATTAAGTTATCATTCATCTATGTATGAAACATGTAATAAATGATATAAAAACTATAAAATAACTATAAAACAATAATCGGTTGTCATGGCAACAAAAATATAAAAGATACTTCAAATACAACAGTATTGCATTTGATACGATTAATTCATCACCGAATTATTGTATTAAAAGACAACGAGATTTAAGACCTTTCATAAAAAGTAAAAAAAGATTTTTCATTCTTCCCTTAAAATGTTTTAAATAACAGAATATAAAACTCTAAAACTCATAGCTGTAACATGGTGGCATAAACATTATTAATACAATGCAAAACATATATTCCTTAATGCAATGATTATAAAAAGGTGAATTTTCGGTGAAGGTAACAAAAATTATGCCAAAAAAACTGTATAAATAATGCGTTCCAGAATAAAAAGGAAATTCCAGATGTCCTTTTTTCGGGGGTCGACCTGTATCAACAAATTTACATGCAGAGAGAGATACGTATTACTAGTGAGACTAGACAGATAGGGGAACAAGTAAAAAAATTGCTGGGAAATGCAGCAATATGATTGTCACGGCGAAAAACAAAAAAAACCCAACCCCCACACAAAAAAGAAACAACAAAAAAACCAGTTAAATATATTGATAAGGTATCTCCAAATAGCATTGTTTTGAATTGACATGTTAACTTGTTCAGAAGGTTTTAAAATATCATATTCATGTAATCATTTGTTACAAGAGCCATGTTTATATGTAGTAGAGCAGAATAATTATCATTCTTGTGTACTGCATACCTCTCGAGTGAGATTTATCCACCTATGAAGGTTCATGTTGATATCTCAAAGGCCTTTGTAGTTATGCTCTGGACAAAATTAAGTATGAAAAATAACAAAGGGCAATAACTGAAAAATAATGCACGGTAGGTTAAATGTCTTGTGTGCTGCATCCCTCCTCAATGAGATCTATCCACCTAATAAGTTTCAAGTTGATACCTCTAACACCTTTTTGAGATTATTATTATTATTATTATTATTATTATATACCAATTTTCTATAGCACTCTTTTCATTAATAATAAATGTTCAAGAGTGCTTTACATAAATCCGATAAAACATAATCATATATATATAAGACATAATGAACAACATTAATTAAGTAAACCTATTAAACAATAATGATAATCTAAAACCAGTAAAGGATGGTAAGAAATACAGACACATTTAGTTTAAAATCAAGGCTCAATTGATAATAATTGAGATAAGCTCCGGACAAAAAGTATGAAAAATAACAAATGGCAATAACTAACAAAATATAAAGGGTATTATTCTTGCGCACAACATTCCTCCCCAATAAGATCTATCCACCTATAAAGTTTCATGTTGACATTTCAAAGACTTTTTCAGAGATATGCTCCACTCAGGTGAAAAATTTAGTATGGAAAATAACAAAGGGCAATAACCCAAAAATTATGAAGGGTAGAGTTATCACTCTTTTGTACTGCATACCTCCTGATTAAGATCTATCCACCTATGAAGTTTCATGTAGATATCTCAAAGGCTTTTGTAGTTATACCCTGGACAAAATTAAGTATGAAAAATAACAAAGGGCAATAACTGAAAAATAATGCACGGTTAGTTATCATTCTAGTGTGCTGCACTTCTCATCAAAAAGAGCTATCCACCTATGAAGTTTCAAGTTGTTACCTCTACCACTTTTTTAGATATTCTCCGGACAAAAAGTAAGAAAATAACAAATGTCAATAACTCAAAAATTATAAAGGTTAGAGTTATCATTCTTTCGCACAACATTCATCCTCAAAAAGATCTATCTACCTATGAAGATTACATTGACATCTCAAAGTTTGTTTTTTTTAGTTAATTTATGCTCCACTCAGGTGAAAAATTAAGTATGAAAAATAACAAAGAGCAATAACTCAAAATTTAGAAATGGTACAGTTATCACTCTTGCATTGCACACCTCCTGAGTGAGATCTATCCACATGAAGTTTCATGTTGATATCTCAAAGGCTTTTTGAGTTATGCTGTGGACAAAAATTGAGTTTGAAGAATAACAAAGGGCAACAATGAAAAAATATGCAGCGTAGAGTTATCATTCTTGTGCACTGCACTTTTCCTAAATATGATTTATCCACAAATGAAGTTTCAAGTTGATACCTCCACCTATGAAGTTTCAAATTGATACTTTTTGAGATACGCTCCGGACAAAAATGTAGAGTGACGGGCGGAAGGACAGACGGACGGATGGAGACTAATTCTATATCTGTCTTTTCGGCGGGGGGTAATAAACATTTTCTTGCTCATATCTAAAGGAAACTCAGTATTTTGCTCTCAATAACGTGACATGAATTCTGAATGAAGTTTGATGTTGTGGTAAAAACTGATTTAAGGACCAAATTAAGTTATTTTACAACATGGTCTGGTGAATGTTAATTGTGAAACGCATATAGAAAAACCAAGTCTCATTTTAGGGAATTGCGCAAGGAAAATGAAATTATTAAACAAGAGGGCCATTATGGCCCTGAGTCGCTCACCAGAAACAACTGCTTTTCAGTGTTGGAAATTATTTTTCAAAAGAACTTGCTGAAAGGCAAGTCCAGCTCTTTCGGCAGTTCAGCTCGATCAACTTTAACTTGCCCCTTTAGTAATATACCTTCACAACACTGATTGTTTTAGCTTTTTTTCTTCATAATAAACAATAGGACCACTAAGATAGCCCTATAGATGACTCATCTAACCCATCATTTCATAATTCACTATAAAAATTGTAATATTTTGCCCTAATATTTTGGAAAGGATTTGTTAAAATATGTATGTTGCAAGTGTGTTCCTATGAGACTATGTAGAATAAATTCAGAACAACTGACCACTAGAGCAGGATTCATTTTGATTGGACAATTTTTTTAAAAACTTTTTTTGAATGAAAACACAAAATGTCACATGCAAAACATGTAAGGTGTAGATGTTTGAAGTTCACAGTTTGGGACAAAAAAAAATTTATACATTCTGTATGGTAACATAACTGTACCTCAAAAAAAGACAATAGGTCAAACATTGTAAAAAATATGAAAAGTAGGCCAGTTAATATCAAAATTCAATTCAGCATCAGAAATTACACCCCTAGTCCAAATTTCAAGTCTGTATGTCAAGAACACAAGAATGAAAGTCAAATTATATCAAAAATATCAAAAGTAGGTCAGTTGATATCAAAATTCATTTCGGCATCAGAATTTACAAACCTGGTCAACATTTAAAATCTGAATGTCAAAATACAAGACAGTAGGTCAAATGATGTCAGTAATACCTAAAATAGGTCAGCTGGTATCAAAATTGAATTCAACATCAAAAATTACACAAATTACACCCATAGTCCAAATTTCAAGTCTGTACATAAAAGACAAAAAAAGTAGGTAAAGCGATATATCAAAAGTAAGCCAGTTCATATCAAAATTCAATTCAGAAACAGAACTTAAACCCCTTGTCCCTTGTTAATTCAACAACAAAAAATGAAAGAATTACAATTTTTTACAAAATTCAATAAGAGAATTGAGCAGATAAACTCATCTTTGATAGTAAAGTACAGGAGAAACAAATTTTATGTTTCTTTAGGCCTATTTTTTTCCTGGTTAATGACCTACAACTGACCTTACAATGATGCAATAGTCCGAATTCAAGAGCTGAAATATATTTACACATCATAAACAGGTCATGACCCAAGCCAATGAAATTTATGAAATTCTTGCTGAAAATGTCTTATTTGGATAAAAGAATGAATATACTATGTACAGGAAACTGCATATGCTATTACAGGCAGTGGTCTTTTCTATAAAAAAAAAAAAGAAAAAAAAGTTTTTGTAATGACACTATCATTATATTTATACTGTGACCACGAATAGTGTTAAGAGTTTAAAACATAACATATCTACTTTGTGTGAAGTCAAAACACGTATATTTCATATTTATATTTATAAGGAAACTGTGTATCCATTGTCAATATTTTTTTATATTAAAATTAGAGCTTAGAATATCTTTAAACTTTAATTTAAAGAAATGCTCGTGCATTTGAGCTTTAGCTTTAACAGGACCAATCAAATTACTATGAGCAAACTTGATTAAAGACTACCTAAGAATGCTACTGACAAAGTTTAATGATCATCTATCAATTAGCTCTGCAGATGAAGATGTCTAAAGGTTTTTCTATTTTTAGCCCTAGAGACCCCTAAAAGGGGCCAATCAAATTAAGATGAGCAAACCTGATAAAAGACTACCAAAGAAGGCTACATACAAAGTTTGGTGATCATTCATCTATTAGTTCTGTAGAAGCAGATGTTTAAAGGCATTTCTATTTTTAGCTTTAGCGGCCCCTACAAGGGGCCAATCAAATTAATATGAGCAAACTTGATAAAAGACTACTTAAGAATGCTACAGACAAAGTTTGGTGATCATCCATCAATTAGTTCTGTAGAAAAAGCATTTAAAAGTATTTCTATTTTAAGCTATAGCGGCCCTTAAAAGGGGCCAATCAAAATAATATAAGCAAACTTGATAAAAGACTACCCAAGAATGCTACAGACAAAGTTTGGTAATCATCCATCCATTAGTTCTGTAGAAAAAGATGTCTAAAGGTTTTTCTATTTTTAGCCCTAGAGACCCCTAAAAGGGGCTAATCAAATAAATACGAGCAAACTTAATAAAAGACTACCCAAGAATAGTACTGACAAAGTTTTGTGATCATCCATCTATTAGTTCTGTAGAAGAAGACATTTAAAGGTATTTTTATTTTAAGCTTTAGCGGCCCCTACAAAGGGCCAATCAAATTAATATGAGCAAACTTGATAAAAGACTACCCAAGAATGCTACAGACAAAGTTTGGTGATCATCCATCAATTAGTTCTGTAGAAGAAAATGTCTAAAGGTTTTCTATTTTAAGCCAAGGGGCCAATCAAATTAATATGAGCAAACTTGATAAAAGACTACCTAAGGATGCTACAGACAAAGTTTGGTGATCATCCATCAATTAGTTCTGTAGAAGAAGACGTTTAAAGGTATTTCTATTTTTAGCTATAGCAGCCCCTACAAGGGGCCAATCAAATTAATATGAGCAAACTTGATGAAAGACTACCCAAGAATGCTACAGACAAAGTTTGGTGATCATCCATCAATTGGTTCTGTAGAAGAAGATGTCTAAAGGTTTTTCTATTTTTAGCCCTAGTGACCCCTAAAAGGGGCCAATCAAATTAATATGAGCAAACTTGATAAAAAACTACCTAAGGATGCTACAGACAAAGTTTGGTGATCATCCATCCATTAGTTCTGTAGTAGAAGATGTTTAAAGGTTTTTCTATTTTTAGCTCCGCTGAAGCCTTAAAAGGGCCAATTGAAATGACATGAGCAAATTTAAGTGTGACTATCACAAGGATACGGAATGCCGTTAGGGCCATTGCCTATGAATGTGTTGATCTGAAACGCGATAGTCGATAGTACGATGGTGAAAACGCGAAATCACGAAACTACGATGATGAAAATGCGAAAGCACGATGATGAAAACGCGAAAGTACGATGATGAAAACGCGACAGTACGATACTACGATGATGAAAGCGCGATAAACTTGTTGACGCATGACGACGGGCGACGGACGCCGGAGTATCCCCCTTTGTTACTAATAGCTCACCCTGAGCCTTCGGCTCTGGTGAGCTAAAAAAAGAAGACAATTTAAGTTCTTAATTGCAAATATAGAAACTAAGGAATGTAATGTTCAAAGACATTTTACACGTGAAATGATGATTAAACAATTTACATAATATTGGTGCTAAAAATGTTTTGCATTCAATAAATATCTCCGGAATAAGTTTATCTTTACCAGCACTTTTACCACTCTTAAGGGAAGAAATAGCCTTTATCAAATCATCGATCGTGAAATCCATGTCAAGTTCTTCAGCATTGTTGTAAAATATATCATTATTATCTAAATGTTCCTCAACGAAATTATTTTTGAATGTCTCTTCGTTTGAAAATAAGTTTTTAAAATGCTGAAAAAATCTTCCGATGACAGTTCATTTTTGCTTGATTTCTTTCTCATTTTTTTTTATTTCCTTCCAAAACTTTTATGGCTGCGTGCCAGCTAAAATGACATTTCTTTCTCTGATTTTAATGAATTTTAGTACGTGCTCGCCTCTTAGCTATTCTATAAAGTCGACTGTTATAAACAAGTATTTCTATATTTTGATTCGATCTGTTCTTACAATAATTTTTATTTGCACGTTTAAACTCTTGTGATTAAACCATGAACTTTTAAATTTTCTCTTTCTATTATTTGTATTCTTTCTTTTTTGTTTTGACTCTCCAAATATACTAAATGAGTTTTCATACAAAAAATCTAATATTTTCTGTATACCTTTATCTAATTTAACATCATTTCTAATTACACTATTCACAATCATGTCAATTTTCGTAATTTCATTCTCACTCAATTCTTTGTAATTATCTATCTTGTCTCTATCTTAATTATTCCATTTTAATACATTAATACTAACACCTCCATTATCAATGATTTTCGATATACATGCAAAACTCATATCAAGTTGAAAAGGTTTATGATGTGAAAAAGTAAACAATTCATGTATTTTAAATTCATGTACAAAGGGAAATAACAGGCATTGCATAAGCACATAATCAATTAGACTTTTACCTGTATTAGACATAAATATAAAATTGCATATACCTGCATCATTCCCTAATTACAATAAACGTTTGAAATGAATTGAGAAACAAAGAATCTTACTTTCAATTTTCTAGTTATTGTGGGCAAAATTTTCAAAATATTAAGATTTAGAAATATCTATATTGAATACGTTTTTAGTATTAAATATAAGAGCATTGCATTTTACTATTTCAGAAGAATTTGATTATTCTTTTAACTTTTTTTGTAGTTTTTTCTGAAAGTTTCAGACTTATAATATGCAACAATTGACGTAGAAGTTATCGGAATTGTGTACATGTATTCAAAACCTGAATAGGAATAGACACAAACACTGCATATTTAATATTGTGTTCCGAATGCAAAAAATAACAACAACAAAAAAACAAATACTTTTATTCCAGTATCATATTTAAATCGAGAAGATCTAATTATTTAGAAAAATTTACAGAAATCATTAAACGACAACAGGGTCCTCATGACATTTTAGAAACATTTTATTGTTTTTTTTTTCTTTCCAGTCATTCTACAAATCAAATATTTTTTGGAATGGCTTCCAGAACCTATAACTTCTCTTTTAGAAATCAAATTTACTTCAGCAGGAAACTAGCCTTTTTCTGGAAATTTTTTTAATATCACTGGCATGATACGAAACTTGATCTTTATCAATCTATTTTATCTGTTACTACAAAAAAGTCTTAAGTTTATTTATAACAAACGTTTATTTCAATAATGCTAAACACTAAATAATAAAGAATGAATATGGTTTTTGTACTTTCAGGGCAAAGATATCGGGCAGGTGAGTGCATAATTATATAACAGAATTAGGCAGTTATCAATATTATCTTTGTATCTGATTTATGGTCAACTATTCTTTTTACTGTTTTACTTCCACTTGATTTGCCTTTGAATGTATTCAAATTGTAAATATTTTGGAAAAGATAAATGAACTTCTCCTAACAAAACAGTAAGAAGATAAATAAATAGATAATAAGTAAATAAAAATTTCAGGTTTAACTTACAGCAAAGTCATGATTGCTATCAAAACATAGTTGCAAGGATAGAGAACACCGACAAATTTTTTGTACATTCTCATTTCAAATGGTAAATAAAGAAAGACAAGACACAGCCATTGCTGTATCATCCTGACGTACAAGTTCAATTTTTAAATTGCCTTCACCTTTCTAGCTGTCGTCCTGGCATTTGCACACAAAAAGTCACCCTAATGTGCCTCAAAACTATTTCCAGCTATTTCAAAAACGCTATTTCGAACAGCTATTTCAAACAGGAATGACAGACTAGAAAACTAACACCTTTGTACTTTTGTTCATTTGTAGCACGATCACCAATGTATGACATTTTACCAACCATGAAAGTCTAAAGGTGATATTGACCTTAAAGCTACAAATGTGTTCTAACTTATCACATAATCTTTGAAAGTATCACAAATGTAAGCCTAGTTATTATTAAAATTGTCAATTAATGACAAAGATGTTGATGTCACATGACTATAAATGCACTATCATATCATAATTTTTACTAATAAGTATGACCTTGATTATTGGACTGCTGATCACTAAATGACATCTTCATTAATAGCATATGTATGCAAAACTATCTCAAATATATCTGTGAGTAACAAAGTAATGTGCAAAAACGACAATCTTTTCAACAGCATGACTATTGACATATATGTTTGACATTGACCTTTGAGCTTGAGACAACAATCAATGCTTAAGAATGGTATTTCATTTAAATTTGTGTTTCATTAAAAATATCTGTTGTTTAAAGACACCAAACATTAATAATTAATTTATTAATTTATTCTTTAAGAGACTGACATATCTCACACTTCAGAATATTGATAAAATTTTCAAAACATTCAATTGTATACGCAAATTTATATTTTATGACTGTACCTAAAATATTTAAGTAAAATCTATCAAAAATATATTAATCGCTTCATCGAGGATAAGAGTCATTTTCAATCATTTTCTACAGAGCAATAAAGAAATATAAACATTTAATATTCTTTAAAGGTTCATCTGCATGAACACTAACCATCTTAATATAACTTTTGTTTTCTTTTTAATTCATCATTTCTTCCTCTCTTTTTAGTTTTACAACACAAAAGGTCTCTGTCCCACCTTAAAGAATGACATTATTAATTATGTTTAGATCTGAAATGAAGGCATTTATTTCTTCTATTTCATTTCCAAGGTATGTTTGTTGTTCCTTTGTTTTGAATGTTTAATATATGGGTTTAATTTTTCCTTCAGAGAGGTTACGTGGCATTGTATTTACCAATGTGTTGATTAGAAGTATACAACTTGTGTACATTATCTTTGTATAAGCTTGTTTGGTTTTAAGTCGTTTATCATAAAAATGGTTGTTGTTGTTTTCTTTTCTTTTTTTCTTTTATACATTTTTTCTCATTTCATGGCTTTTGTTTCAAATTTGTTAAATATTTATTACTTGAAGTGAATGACATTCGGCCAAGTCTAAGTTCATTTTTGCCTCAAAATAAAAGTAAATTTAGACTTACTGACAGTATTTCTGCAGAAATGTAACTCATTACCTTTTTTAACAATAGTTTGAGTACACGTTGACATGATTCAACCTTTCTTTTATCAATTATTCTAGGTTTCCATGGGACTGATAGATATCGCTTGTATAACATTGTAGTTTTGCTTCATCCACCGAATGGACAAAGCGAAATGGTTGTCTCGGGTACGTTTTATTTTATTATAGAATATACTTAAGATACAAGATATATTTTGTTGAGAATGTGACTTGATTATTCCTTCAGCTACTATTAATATCATGTTTAACGATATTGCCTTCTATTTGACTGACAATGTTATTTAAGGAATATATATTTTATATATATATGATTGCTATTAAAAAAGAAACAGGAAAGGTCCAAGAGCCTAGACTGTTTCATGAAAATACTTGGAATAAGCGCCGACGTAAGTCAACACTGAATGTTTTAGAAACAAAGAATCTTACTTTCAATTTCCTAAAATCAAATGAAATCAAATCAAAATTTATTTATTGTCGATATATATATATAACATTTAACAAAACATAAGCTAGCTTTTGACCGACATTTGACCTAGTTATTTTGGGCAAAGTTTTCCAGATATTAAACTTTAAAAAAATGTCTATCTTCAGATCCGTTTTTAGTATTGAATATAAAAACATTACTTTTTACTATATTAGAAGAATTTGATTATTTTATTAACTTTTGGTGTAGTTTTCAGAAAGTTTTTGAACTATAATTTGCAATCATTGACTTAGAAGTTATTTGAATTGTGTATATGTATTCAAAACCTGGATAGGAATAGACATAAACACTGCATATTCTATATGATGTTCCAAATGCAAAAAACAAATACTTTTATTCCATTATCACATTCTTATTATTTAGAAATAAGTACAGAAATCATGACCCAAGGATTCTCATGTTCATTTTAAAAACATAATATGTGTTTTCCCTACAGTAATTCTACAGATCAAAATTATTTTGGCAATGGATTCCAAAATCTATAACTCGCCTCGAAGAAATAAAATTTCAAACAGGAAAACTAGCTATCCTAGGAAAATGTTTAAAATCGCTGGAATGATATTTTTCAGAATATGAAAATTGATCTTTATCAATTTTATCTGTTTCTACAAACAAGTCTAAAGTTGATGTTCCTTTAAGGTGGAACAAACGTTTATTTCAAAAATGTTAAACACTAAGTAATAAAAATTGAATATTGTTTTGTTTTTTGTACTTTCAGGGCAAAGACATTGGGCAGGTGAGTGCATTAATGTTATGACAGAGTAGGGCAACAATCAAAAGTAACTTTGTATCTGATTTATGGTCAACTATTCTTTTTTTCTGTTTTAATTCTGCGTGCTTTTACTTTTATTTTTATAATTTTTAAATTGTAAATATAACAAGAATTGTCGTTTGAAATAGATAAATGAGTTTATCCAAATAAAAGGAAGAAAAAAGATTAAAAAAAATGAATAAATTAGTTTGAGGTTTAACTTAAAGCAAAGTTATGATTGCTATAAAACTATTTTTGCAATAATAAGCATATACCAACAAATTTATTTGTACATTCTTATTTCAAGTGATAAATAAAAAATGACAAGGCATAACCATTGATGTATTATCCTGACTTATTAGTCAATTTTTGAATTGTCTTCGTCTTTCATGATGTTGTCTGTGCATTTGCCATGTCTTCCTAATATGCCCAGCTATTTTTGAAAAACGCTACAAAGCTACAGGAATGACGGAATATAACACGAAACCTTTGTACTCTTGTACATTTGTACCACGATCATCAATTTACGACATTGTACCATAAAAGTCTTAATGTGGCATTGACTTTTAAGTTACAAACCTGTTCTAACTTCCCACATAATGCTTGAAAGCATCACATATTAAATCAAACCTAGTTATTATTAAATTGTCAATTAATGATTTGACAGGTGTGTAAATGCACTATCATATCATAATTTTTAGCACATCTGAGCTAGCTCACTTGTTCGTTAACAATCTAGCAGTCACATTCTTTCCTAAATTATCATCAAACTCTGTCCGGATGATTGTCTAGGTAATAGCTCAAATGAGTTCGAACATGGGTCATCTTGGATAAAAAACTAGGTCACAGGAGCTAAAAATAGAAAAAACCTTGTTACACTCTAGTGGTCACATTTTTGCCTCAATCATCATCAAACTTAGTCAGGACGTTTGTCTAGGTAATTGCTCGAAAGAGTTCGAACATGTGTCATCTCGAATGCAAAACTAGGTCACAGGAGCTCAAAATAGAATAACCTTGTTAACACTCTAGTGGTCACATTTTGGACTCAATTGTCATCAAACTTATTCAGGATGCTTGTCTAGGTAACTGCCTGGATTAGTTCGAACATGGGTCATCTTGGATGAAAAACTAGGTCACAGGAGCTAAAAATAGAAAACCCTTGTCAACACTCTAGTGATCACATTTTTTATTCAATCATCATCAAACTTTGTTAGGATGCTTGCCTAGGTAATTGCTCAAATGAGTTCGAACATGGGTCATCTCGAAAGTAATACTGGCTCACATCAGCTCAAAGTAGAATAACCTTGTTAACACTCTATTGGTCACATTTTTGACTCAATTGTCATCAAACTTGGTCGGGATGCTTGTGTAGGTAATTGCTTTGATCAGTTTGAACATAGGTCATCTTGGATGAAAAACTAGGTCACAGGAGCTAAAAATAGAAAAACCTTGTTAACACTCTAGTGGTCACATTTTTGATTCAATCATCATCAAACTTGGTTAGGATGCTTGCCTAGGTAATTGCTCAAATGAGTTAAAACATGGGTCATCTCGAATGTAAAACTGGGTCACAGCAGCTCAAAATAGAATAACCTTGTTAACACTCTAGTGGTCACATTTGTGACTCAATTGTCATCAAACTTGGTCAGGATGCTTGTGTTGGTAATTGCCTTTGATGAATTTGAACATTAGGTCATCTTTTGGATGAAAAAACATTGTCACAGGAGCTAAAAATAGAAAAACCTTGTTAATCACTCTAGTGGTCACATTTTTGATTCAATCATCATCAACTCTGTTAGGATGCTTGCCAAGTAATTGCTCAAATGAGTAAAACATGGTCAATCTGAATGGTAAAACTGGTTCAACAGGAGCTAAAAATAGAAATATCTTGTTTTAACACCTCTAGTGGTCACATTTTTTGACTCAATTGTCATCAACTTGGTCAGGATGCTGTTGTAGGGTAATTGCTTTGGGTCATTTTAACATAGGTCTCTTTGATGAAAAACTAGGGTTCACAGGAGCTTTAAAATAGGAAAAACCTTGTTACACTACCAGTGGTCACAATTTTTTGATTCAATCATCATCAAACTTGGTTAAGGATGCTTGCCTAGGAAAAATTGTCAAATGAGTTAAACATGGGTCATCTGAATGTAAAATGGGTCACGAAGCTTCAAAATAAATAACCCTGTTAACACTCTAGTGGTCACATTTGTGACTCAATTGTCATCAAACTTGGTCAGGATGCTTGTGTAGGTAATTGCCTTGATGAATTTGAACATAGGTCATCTTGGATGAAAAACATGGTCACAGGAGCTAAAAATAGAAAAACCTTGTTAACACTCTAGTGGTCACATTTTTGACTCAATTGTCATCAAACTTATTCAGGATGCTTGTCTAGGAAACTGCCTGGATGAGTTCGAACATGGGTCATCTTTGAGGAAAAACTAGGTCACAGGAGCTAAAAATAGAAAAACCTTGTCAACACTCTAGTGATCACATTTTTTATTCAATCATCATGAAACTTGGTTAGGATGCTTGCCTAGGTAATTGCTCAAATGACTTAAAACATGGGTCATCTCAAAAGTAAAACTGGGTCACAGCAGCTCAAAATAGAATAACCTTGTTAATACACTATTGGTCACATTTTTGACTCAATTGTCATCAAACTTGGTCAGGATGCTTGTGTCGGTAATTGCTTTGATAAGTTTGAACATGGGTCATCTTGGATAAAAAACTAGGTCACGGGAGCTTAAAATAGAAAACCCTTGTCAACACTCTAGTGGTCACATTTTTATTCAATCATCATCAAACTTGGTTAGGATGCTTGCCAAGTAATTGCTCAAATGAGTTAAAACATGAGTCATCTCGAATGTAAAACTGGGTCACAGGAGCTAAAAATAGAATAACCTTGTTAACAGTTTAGTGGTCACATTTTGACTTAATTGTCATCAAACTTGATCAGGATGCTTGTGTAGGTAATTGCAAGGATGAGTTCGATCATGATTCATCTCGAATGAAAAATTAGGTCACAGGAGCTAAAAATAGAAAAATCTTGCTAACGCTCTCGTTGCAACATTTTTAATTCAAATATCCTGGAAATGGGTCTGAAAGTTTGTTTTGATAATTTCACATTTTTTATTCAATTATCATCAAACTTGGTCAGGATGCTTGTCTAGGAAATTGTTCAAATGAGTTTGAACATGGGTCATCTCGGATGAAAAGCTAGGTCACAGGAAAATATTGTTAACACTCTAGTGGCTACTGTTTTTATCCAAATATCATGGAAATTGATTGAAAGTTTATTTTGATGATTTCTAAGTCAAGTTAGAATATGGGTCATCTGGGGTCAAAAACTTGGTCATACCGCTCATATATGGAAAAACCTTGTTAACACTCTAGTGGTCAATTTTTTTTTATTCAATTGTCATCAAACTTGGTCAGGATGCTTGTCTTTGTAATTGCTCAGATAGCTTTGAGCATGGGTCATCTCGGATGAAAAAGTATGTCACAGGAGCTAAAAATAGAAAAATCTTGTAAACGCTTTAGTGGCAACTGTTTTGATCCAAATATCCTGGAAATTGGTCTGAAACTTTGTATTGACGATTTCTAGGTAAAGATCGAATATGGGTCACCTGGGTTCAAAAACTAGGTTACACTGCACAAGTATAGATAATCCTTGTTAACACTCCAGTGGTCAAATTTTTTAATCATCTGTCATGAAACTTGGTCAGAATGCTTGTCTAGGTAATTGTTCGGATGAGTTCGATGGGTCAGGTGAGCGATCTAGGGCCATCTTAGTCCTCTTGTTACAAATAAGTTTGACTTTGATATTTGGGCTGCTGATCACTACAAGTCATCATTAACAGCATATGTATGCCCAAGTATTTCAAATATATCTATGAGTAACAAAGTAATGCACAAAAAAAAATCTTTTCACCATCATATATTTGCATATATGTTTAACATTGACCTTTGAGTCTGAGACCTGAAATTCAAGCGCGACACATTTACATCATGTTCAATATATTAATGCCTAGTAATTTTAGCTATGTTATTTTAATTCCAATCATAAATGGCAAATTGTTGACTTGATACGAACATGAAGGCACTTTTATGAAAGATTTATTTTGAAGTCAAATAGTAACAATGACATTTGAGATGCAGGCTTTGGTTTGTGCAGGACCCATCGTGTAAGCACTTACGCAAACTGATTTAAAATACATTAATAAATGACAAAGTTATGGACCATTGTTAAAGGAACGAGAACGGATGAAATAAGGACAACGGACGAAAGGGCGTACGGATGCGGCAAAATCTATATGCCATCGCAAAGTTTTGGGTATTAAATTATCATTTATATACTCCTGGATTTGACAGTATTTAAATTATGAATTATACTTTTGAAACGAATTCAAACTTTATTTTAGAACAACGCTTATGTAATATGTTTGAAATTACTTTAACCTTTCTTTTTACAGCTATTGAAGATGGCATCCCTATGACCGATGGATATCGATGGTATTACAATATGGTTTCTGTACATCCAAGAAATTAGGTCAATAAACCAGTCGTTTCGGGTATGTATGATTGAATTTATTTGAGATATTTCATATTATGTGGGCATATGTAACCTTTTGAAAGTGATTTTAATATTTATTTCAATGTAATGAAATAATAATCCTGCTCCATAATCAAATGAAAAAGCATGATGATTTTGAAGATCTTAATGCTTTTTGTGCTGTTTATTTTATTTTATGCAAATAATGTTTAAATTACTGATCTCTCATTAATGAAATTTCAGTTGGTACTAAAACACCATGTACTGACAATCATCATAACAGTATCTGTTTAAAAATTCCATTTTCTATTTGCAATTCATTTTTGAGTGTTTTAAAATTTTCAAAACTTGTCTTTCATCAAATCCTTTATGATCAAATTTGACTCAGCTTATTTCGTCACTGTATTGGTTTTATTAGGGTTTCTGTTTTACTTTATTTTGTTGTAATACAACAAATCTGTATCTATATGTTAAAAACTTTTGTCCCAAATACCAGGTAAATATAAACATATCTTTATTTTTTCCTCCTTACTATCTGTGTTAAGTTAATGGCATATCTAGTGATCATATTTTAGAGTTATATACAAAACTGTCCTCTTAACGAAGTGTCTTATTGTTGTTCTCTTATTTTTAAAAATTCCATTATTTATTTCATGCTCTATACTAATTTGATTTCTTTTTCACTTTTTTACCCCTGCTATTGTAAATTTTAAACTCATGTCACTAAGTGACTGTAATGTTTTATGGACTTTCGTACATATAAATGTAATATATGTAATAATGAGAAAAAGCTAAAGAACTTCATATTAGAATTATTTTTCGCTACTTTACTTCAATCATTCATTATTTTCATAGAAAACGTCATGAAAATATCTAGTTAATAATCACTTTGAGTCAATCCGCAAAATCAAATTATAATACCGATAAGGTTTTCAGAAAAATGACTAGTATCGATGTAAAATTATTCTTATCTCCCATTCTATGTCAATTATTTAAAGGCAAAATATGCTGGTTATAGGGAATATATTTATATTTATAGATATATATATAGCTCAGTACATCACAGATTATAAACATGTCTAAAACAAAACCATGGTACATGATTGCATAATACAAGATGCTACATGCAAAAGGTAATAAACCATGTTTTGCACACCAATACAAAGGTTAATACAACACGCCCATAATTTACATTGTGGTCCTTAAATTTGAGGGGCAACACTGAAAGGCATATCAATTTTCTTCACAATTGATGGTATCACATACTGGCATATATCTTGGATTTAATTCTCACAAGACATGATTTGGCAGGAGATAATTTAAATGATAGAACATTATAAATTGGTTACCTAGGAGAGTAATGTAATCATAATAACATATAAAAAAGTATTGTACATTTGTTATACTTAGAAAAAATGTTAATATAACGCTTAATGATGTCTGAAGGCATACTAAAAATCATGTATGTTGTAATTAGGGTTGTTTCCAAACGTAGGGGAACTTATATATAATTATGCTTCTTAAATAATTTTCAAATATCGAAGATTATGTAAAATATGTACTGCAAATATTTGTCTACAATATATGTAATCATTAAAATATATGCATTCATTTCTTATTGAAAAATTTGACTTAGAAAATAAATTTCTAATTACCTCCCTTTATTAACATAAAATGTCAATTCAGTATAAACACCTTTAAGCGTCAGAAATAAATAAAAAAAGCAATTTCTGTTGAATGGATAAGCATCTATTTTATAAAGTTGGATTTCAAACATTTGAAAATTCTTTTCACCTTAAAATATAGTGCCAACTATGAAATAGTTTCTCAATAAGGTAGTAAAGTGTATATCAAAGTGATATTTTGACTTCCGTACAAAATACTAAATCACCATAACTGTACTTATTGCTATAATACAAGAGAAAGCAAAAGTTGCCTCAGCTATTTAGCCAGTGAGTAACATTCTGGAAACAGTTACAAGACATGAAAATAAAACTTGTTTTGTTTTTTTGTTATTTTTTGAAAAATGAAAATATTACCATTTTTTAGACTTGATGGGCCTTAAAAATTGTTACTAGTTATAATGTTAATAGTAAAACCACTGAAACTATTACTGTGAAAATACGCGGATGTTGACCTTTTTTAAACTTACGCTTTATAAGAACACGGTTTGGTTCTTGCAGGCCATTCCACAATACTCACCATCGATATGCAAAAGATTTCTTATCAAACCCTTAAGGACGCGAAACCAGCTGCTATCTCTTAAACTGAGTTGTCATAATTCAAGATGCAACCTTAGTAGTGAAATATGAAATATGTCAGCAAGCCTCAGCTAATCAAAATGTGTTTCTCCATCATTTAATGTTCATAAATATGTTTTATAACACCTTTTTCTTGCTTTTTGTAAAAGTTAAATAACACACTGTAACGGATATAATTCTAATGCATTCTTTTTAAGAAATTGATGAAATAAATGTTCATGATATGTTTTCAGTTTAGAAGTAATATTTTAGCTTTGCTTTTGATTTTATTTTTATTTCTTGATAAACAATCTGCTTATTATCCCCGCAGAAAGGCGGTGGGGGCTATAGTAATAGTCTTCGTCCGTCCTTCTGTCAGTCCGTCCATCCGTCCTTCCGTCCGACATTTTTGTTTGGAGCTTATCTCAAAAATTATTTGAGGTATCAACTTGAAACTTCATAGGTGGATATACGTCATTGAGAAGGAGTGCAGTGCACAAGAATGATAACTCTACCTTGCATAATTTTTGAGTTATTGCCCTTTGCTATCTTTCAAAACTAATTTTTGTCCAGAGCATAACTCAAAAAGCCTTTGAGACATCAACATGAAACTTCATAGGTGCATACATCTCACTCAAGAGGTATGCAGTGCACAAAAATAATAACTCTAACTTTCATAATTTTTGAGTTATTGCCCCTTGTTATTTTTCATACTTAACTTTTCACCTGAGTGGAGCATAACTCAAAAAGTGTTTGAGATGTCAACATGAAATGTCTTAGGTGGATAGATTTTTCTGAGGAGGGGTGCAGCAAACAAGAATGATAACCTATCCTGCATTGTTGTTTTTCTGATATTTACTTCACGAATACTTCTTTTTATGCTATGTCGACATTAATTGTCCTAAAATTTCAATAAACGACATTGATGTAAACATAGTGCCTTATAATTGTATATTTCTAGGAAGCCTTTTCATGCCAGCCAACCAGTTGTGTGCAATATATTGTATAAGACTCAACGGAAAATGAATGTAATGTTGTGCAAACCAGTATGGACATTTACTTTAGTGATGTGTATAACAGATTGAAAAACGAAGACAACGTTTTAGAATATCGTTTATACTGATGCTCTGTTATTGCTACGCGCCCACAGGCGCGGAGCTATTTGTGTTTACTATTTTTTTTGTCCATGGGCCCGGATTTGATCATTTAATCCCTTCGATTTACAACTAAAAATAAATCCGCATTCAAAAACTCCTTTCGATTTCTATATTGGTTTCCCCTTCGGTGATTCGCAACATGTCATATTAATGAATGAGAACAGGTAAGCAGTTCTGCTGTAAATGAATTCGAAAGCTATAAATAGCTATAAATGTTCTGATTTTCGACACTTAGGTTATGCATTTGTTATTTCCCTTTTTTAGTAGTACATGAAATTATAATTTCTTACATTTTGAATTAATTTACACACAGCGTATCAAGTATACTATTTATGATTGAATTTGTCAATATAAAGAAGATTTCATGTATAAGACTTTAATAATTTTACTTTTGATGATTAATCATTTATGAATTGAAATGTTTAATAATAACAAGTTGATATATTGGTTGTTTTGAAATAATTAAACTTAAGTATATAATGTTACAGTTCATTCTGCACACCACTTTATGCTTCAAACTTAACTCCGTAAGGCAGCTATTCCATTGGTACGTGAACCGTGTCCGGTGCATGTCCGTGAGTAATACTCCATAAATACGTTATTTTCTATATATTTTTAATTAAAGTATAGCGAAGAGAGGATAATTATTTGTAAAATATGTTATAATTTCATTCTAATACTAAAGAATTAGGTAAAAAGAAAAAGGGAAAACATTGAATACCAGTTAGTTTTTTGAATAACATCTCTTTAGCAACAGAAGACCAGATGCTGTTTTTTTAATCTGTCATTGATGCATCATAAATGTATGGGTTCTCCAACACTATTTTGGTGAGCTTTTTAGTATTTTCTTTCGAAATCGATGAGGTATTTAATTTCGTTCGAGGCATTTTGTCGTGACGAGACCTGTCCGTGACTGTCCGCGTCCGTAAAAAATCGCTCATCCTGCGAAACGTCACTGATGTCGTCGCGGAAGGGGATTGTAAACGGACAAAACGAATATATTCAACGTATTCTTTGATAAGCGAATCGGTAGCGGATGCGGATGACGGACGCAAACCACTGTTCACCTATAAATGGAATAGCGGCCTAAGGGCATGACTGGTGACATGTCGGGGTCCATACTCGACAGCGAAACCTTTTTTTTGTGGCCTTACGAGCGGATGGACCCTCATTAAGCATAGGCTATAGATAGATAGCATCATTGATTTGATCTGCATTTTGAACATGAAGTGTAATGTTTTTTATGAATGGTTTTAAAGCAATTTAGCAAAAAGGTATATTGATCTCCAAATAAGTCAATTAACAAAAGATTTTTTTTATATATATCACCAATGTCAAATAGCTTTTATATCTTTGACTTGCACGAACATGATGTTAGTGAATTTCCTCATACCTGCCTAAAATTCAGGTAACAGTGTTCTATTATATTATTTTTTTAATAAATACTGTATCACCATGTAACGCGTGTAAAACAAACAAAAAAATCCTGAATTTGGTCTTTTTGAAATTCATCCTATTTTTTTCATTCCATAGTGTGTTCTACTTTCAGTATTGAAAGAAACCATTTTTTTTAATTTGACATAAAAAAAGCATGTAATATTACTATATTATAATATAAATCCCTTTTGTTACTATTTGTATATTTGTTACAATTATAATAATAAAAAAACAGACTTTGATATTTTTATTATCTTATGTTACTGACTACAGTAGTGACACAAACAGAACATAGTACAGTCATGTCACATAACATTTACAAGTCTTGTAAGTCTTGTTTGTATTCAATGGAATTACTTTCCTTACCAGGTAGGCATCAGTGAAAGCATTTTTTATATTAAATATCTTTCCCCTCTTTTTAATTATGGACAGTGCATAAGATAAGTGTAATTATGCAAAACTGATTTACAAAACATTCGGCAAAAATCTAAAATAGTACTTAATCTGAATATAACATGACCTGTGCGTAGGAATAATTTGGTAAGGTATCTGTAATGAGCGCATTTTTTTGCGCGGAGCTTCTCAATTGCTGCATTGCAGCAACATTTGTACTTGTTGAAAATATAGATTTAAAATGGAGTTCTTATCACACAGAATTATTCTCTACATTCATTCTTCCATTCAATGAATGATTATATTCTAAGAACATACCTATACCTATTTTTCACTTTTGAAACAAATCAATAAAAAGTAAAACAATTCACAAGGGGCAGGACGTGAAGTGGTTGCACACTTGGTTCAAGCGAGCAAATTAGTTGCAAACTTGACAAAATGGCGAAAACGGCGTGATTTTTTGAAACGGGTGAACGAATTTTTGCCAGGCAAGTGGGTTTCTTTGTTATTTTGAAGTTCATTAGTATGTCTATTCCATAATGCAATATATATGCCACACTCGGTTAAAGGTTTCAGCATCCTAGATTCTGTTTTGACGAAGTTATTGAAGATATAAACTGATCATGTAGATATTTTTAAATTTGACATGTGACTGTTCTGGTCGGTTTTTCTCCTAATTTATTCGAATTTGTAAGTTTTTAACTGCATTTAACAATAACAAAATATGTTTCTGTCAATGCTGTACAAATGGTTTAGTTTGCAAGTCCGAAGATAACGTTCAATACACAAAAATATCTTGTTCAAGCACATTTTGGTTGCAGACTTATACTTCAAGCCTTTTGGGTTGCAAACTTTTGTGTCAATAATGTGGCATGCATATTTTAGCGAGGAATAACTAATCATTTTTTTTAAATAATTAGCAATATTAAGGCAATTATACCCGTTCATCTAATAAGAAATATATATACAAATTGTGCATGCGTGCAGATATATCCTAACACATGGTCTTTCAAAAAGATAAAAAACACAATATGCTAAACTGAAGTTCAGTTGTGTTAATCTTCATCATTTTTTCTCCTCGATATACTTCTTTTCTTTTTACAAAGTCTTAGGACTTTTTTATATCTTGGCATGACTTACTGTAAAGGAAAAGAAGAAAAAATAGCAACAAACATGTACAGCTTTCATTATTTTTCTTTTTTGAGATTTGAAATAAATTTGATTGTATTATAGATAAAAACTATATTAACATTGGCACAAGGGCATTATTCACATGTTTCTTTAAATTGTTCCTTATTATTGACCAATCGAAACATCTTTTAAATTCCCTAACTCGAACAATGACTTCAAGTAGTTTTGTCACGTATCAGTCAATGTAAATAACCAATCGTATATCATTTATATTATGATCTAATAATCACAATCATCTTTAGAATACCAATTGACATATGATGTACATCAAATCCGAAATATTGTAAACAAGCATGTCATTTTAACTTTTGGTTTGTAAAAATATTTTAAGTACATTTACATACTTTATGTCTAAAGCAACTGCTGATCTTTACAAATGAAACAAACAAATTAACATTTCTTGTGGTTTTGATAAACTTTGATAATTTTACCGAGTAACATCGTATGTGTGCACATGTCCTTATGTTTATGATGAAAATAATTCACTTACATACAACAGTACTCTCACATACGTTTGTTTTGTATGTAGTTTTCATTTGCATTTCACATATGATGACATATTTTAGAATTGAAGTATCAATAAATATTTTTCTATATGCTATTCTTTTACTGATGATTATAGTATTGAACTGAGAACCATGTAATTTGAAACATAAATTGCATAATTGTTGTAAAAGAAGAAAGTATAAATAACATTTATGACAAAAACAAGTAACAGTACATAAATGTCAATAATTGCCATTGAAAATAGGTTAATAAATATAACCGTCTACACTCCTTTTGCAAAGATTTATTATGGAATTCAATAGAATAAGAATAATTTTGCAACCAAAAATGCTTGAAGTAAGAGTCTGCAACCAAAATGTGCTTGAACAAGATATTTTTGTGTATTGAACATTATCTTCGGACTTGCGAACTAAACCATTTATACAGTTTTGTCAGTAACATAGTTTGTTATTATTAAATGCAGTTCGAAACTTACAAATTCGAATAAATTAGGAGAAAAACCGACCAGAACAGTCACATGTCAAATTTAAAAATATCTACATGATCAGTTTATATCTTCAATAACTTCGTCAAAACAGAATCTAGGATGTTGAAACCTTTACCCGAGTGTGGCATATATATTGCACTATGGAATAGACATACTAATGAACTTCAAAATAACAAAGAAACCCACTTGCCTGGCAAAAATTCGTTCACCCGTTTCAAAAAATCACGCCGTGTTCACCATTTTGTCAAGTTCGCAACCAAGTGTGCAACCACCTACGTCCTGCCCCTTGATTCAAAATGACTTGTTTGTCTGTATTTAAAATATAATATTATATATATTAAGTTCATTCCGATCTTTGAATGTCAAATATAATATCATTAGACCATACCTCCTCGTGTGACTGTATTTTCGAGCCAAATAGTCACAGGCAAAGGTTCACAGCTTATATGTCCTAGTTTGATGGTAGATCACATTCTGTGACTTTGATGCTGTCACTGTTTTCTATCTTTTTCTAATATACATAATGAATGCATAGGCATATGTGAAATTTAAAAGATTGTTTACCATAGGTTTTAAACGTTGGCTGAAAATTAAACTTGATGATGTATTTTAATATTGTTACAGCCTGTCTGATGTTATCATAAATAGTTTAAAATTTGTGTAGGTTGTTCAAACTCATTATACATTGTCATATTTGATGACCCGCGATAGTAGTAAAATCTTATTGTGTGATACTTAAGTTCTAAAACCGTTAAGATGAATCTGACAGTATTGTGTATAATCAGCCTTTAAATCGAACAAAAATCAACCTGGAACTGCAACAAGGGAAATAACTACTTCTAAAAAATATCTATATTAATCTAATTATTTCCTTATTCAAAAGGATTCATTTTGCAAACAGGCATGTTATGTGAAGATGAAAATTTTTCGCAGCTTTGAGCAGAAGGAACAGTGTTAAAGTGTATCTTATTAGATTTGACCGCATTAGCAACGTTTTGAGAATCTGTACACAATGGTCTTTCAATGGGACTGTCCGATAAAATGTAAATTAAATTATACAGAAAAAGACTGAAGAGTCAGTTACCATTCTTAGTTGAACTTTAAAGACACCGGAGATCATTATCCATATTATGTCGCACAGTGCTTTGTTTTTGTAGGCGGGGTTGATATCAATATTAATATTTCTATTGTCCAGTCATAATTCGTAATATAACATACCTCAAGATTTGTGTAAATGTTTACAAACATAGAGTCATAAAAAATTAAAGAAATCATGTTTGTCAGCATGTGCAGTAATGCATCTGCGTTTGTGAAAATTCAAGATGTCAACATTAGAAAAATTGTATGTTGTTTTATGTCCCTAACCACTTAGGGATATTTGTAGTCATGTAGAAATTCCTTTGTCTGTCATACTGACAAGCTGTACGTCAGTAGACAATGGAGGTGGGGTCACTCCTGTCCTATGGACACATTTCTAGTTGTTGTTGTGTTTTTCGTAATGTGTCCAGTAGTCGATTCGAGTCCTTCTTATTCACGACCACGTTTCTACATGTGATACAAACACTGATTAAAACACAAACACGGATTTAAGATTTTTTTTAATAATCTTGCTCAGGCATAAGATAAATATGATTTAACTTAAAAACATACTTACATACAACTGTCGTAGATCACCCTATTTTAACTTAAGTCAATTGTGTCTTACATTGTCATATTTTGCACAAAAAAAACAAAGGAAGGGATAATAACCTAGTAAACAATGTACCTCTCAATCTAACAAACGGACCTTAGAGCCCTACTGGGGCCGCGAACCTGTCATATGAGCAGTACTGGTTCGTTCCAGGAAGGTTTGAGATTGATTCAAAGCTAAACAGGTATGTTAAGACTAAACATATAACTGTAAGCAAAGTTTATGCCATAGAATAATTGTTCAAAAACATATTTTAAATGATTAAATGATGTTTGTTTTGGTTAAGTAGCTCGTTAGAAGCTAACGTACGGTTTGAATGAATTTAAACAGGAAAAATTAATGATTTGCATTTTATCAATGGTTTGCATTTTCTTTTGTTGTATTTGAACATAAAGGGAAACAACTCTGGAGCAACTATATGTATACTTCGATATTCTATGCCAGGGAGATCAGATTTGTCATCAAGGGGTCTCTCCACAGGGGTACAGCACATACTTGGATGGATTTATTTTGTTAAGCCAATTTTAGTTTTCTTAAAACCCTTTTTAAATGTGGATATATGTATAAAAAAATCACCCCCAAAAAATATATAAGGGGAAGAACTCGAAATGATGACAATTTTCAACAAGCGCGTATTAATGCCCTTACTTAGGCGCTGTTTTTGAATATTATTTGCTTGTTTCTTTTGCAAAATATGAAAAAAAGGCATACACAAACTAAAATATATCATTAAACCGCATTTAAATCTATAAAAAACACTGAAATTTTACGATATATTTACGCAGAAGTATCCTCTCTATGAACTCGAACACGCAGTCGCAAATGATAAGCATAATTATCAGCATAATTTTTGGGTATAACTGTAAAATTATCGGGGTAATATCATAAAACAGGGCTCACTTCAAACAAATATAAATTCATACGGCGAATGCAAACACTGTCAAATTGAGAAAAGCTTTTATGTACCGTGTTAAATTCGCGATAATTTCTACAAATTAAGAATAATTTGTGACCTGTCAGCCATGGTGATTTCTGTGTCGTCATTTATCCATCGTCCAATCAGAAGAAAGGTTTCATCTTTGAGATGTAATGGAGTAGAAATCGGTAGACAGATGTGAATTTGTAGAAATTTACGCGAGTTTAACTCGGTAAGAGCTTTTCGCAGGTTGGCAACGTTTGCATTCGCCGTGCAAACTTATGTTTGTTTGAATTTAGTCATGGAGATTAGTTAATTATCTTGTGCGCACGACTTAATTATCCCGTTCGCACCACATAGTAACTCGTGAACACGATTAATTATCTCGTGCGCACAACATATTAACTCGTGCGCACGACAAAAGAGCTCGTGCGCACCACTTAATTATCTCGCGCTCACGACTTGTAGCTCAGTAACTTGTAGCCGGAACTTAGTATCCGGTGCGCACCACTTAAATATCTCGTGTGCACCACTTAGTAACTCATGGCCACGACTTAGTATCTCGTGCGCACCACTGAATTTTCTCGTGCGCACGACTTAGTAAATTGTGCGCACGACAAAGTATCTCGTGCGCACGAGATAATAAACACACACACGCATGTCACCTCTGTGCCACCGTAGAAGGATGTACTGTATTTAAAACTTATTTGTTTTTAATCTAAATTGCTGACGATAAATATTATTAGACAATATAATGAAAAAGTCCATTACAACACTCAATTCTCTATCAGGGAAACGCCGCCTCAATTGCAGTTTTAAATGAACTTATTTTAAATTTCCTTAAAAAGTACAGTCAGTTATGTTTACTTACAGTGTAAAGAGTTTAAACCAGGTCTTCTCTATGTGTTTAATATACATTTAAAAAAGAAACTGTGAAGCAATTATCAGTATTTTCAAATATCGAATTTGTGCATAATTTATTTTTAAAATGTCACTTGCCAATACAGTAAACTTGTATGAAACGAACAAAAATTAGTCATTTAGTGAGTCTTTTAGAATGAAATACAGAGCATTTAGTGGTGTTCTACTTGAAAGGAATGTAGTTAAGTTGTCTCCTTAATTAAACATTCGTTAAAGTATATTATTAGTAATGGGTTGTAAATGCTATTTTGAAAAATAATACATGTACGTAACTTAACACGTATGATACTATCAAATTTGTACGCGGACAATTATTATGACAAAAAGAAAACTTTAAGCATACTAGGATACAAGACAATTTTACCGTACAATTTTTTTTAATGCGTTTATTTAAGGTCGCCGCCGGAAAGCCCTTATGGGCGACCGTACACACAAGTCGAGCCATCCTAGAGCGTCCCGCCGAGATTTTTCGTCGACTTTTTTCCAGCTTTATTGGTGGAGGAAGACCCCAGGTGTTCCTCCGGGCATTACTTCAAGCACGAGCGGGCACCTGGGTAGAACCACCGACCTTCCGTAAGCCAGCTGGATGGCTTCCTCACATGAAAGATGAGGGACCTGTGATTTCAAGTCAGCGACCTTAACCACTCGGCTACGGAGGCCCCATTACCGTACAAAAAATCGTAGTTGCCTTATATGGGGTGCTGAAATTTCCCATTATTTTGTATAATGAGAAGTAGGTTCTGTGCATAAAATATAACCTATTTTAAGAATGGTGTTATATCAGTCCTTTTACATTTTTATGTATAATCGTTAAAGAGGCGAGTGAAAGTATTTTAAAAATGGAAACTTTTGTACGTACTGCCAAATTATATTTTGTCTATTTCACGCGTATACGTGATTTTTGTACGGGAAACTACTCGCATGTCAGTACACTTTTCATTCTCCCTCATGTAAATACAAATATAACAAATATCAAAAGTAAATACATTTTATCAGTATTGTGTAAAAACATAATATATATATATATAACCTATTGACCCATAAGTAAAATCAATAATCACCGGAACAATATTTGATGAGTTTTACAACAATACTGTTAAATAGGTTTATGAAACTGTAGATGTTTGAGGTTTTTTGGACCGACGGCAAAATTATATTTACATATTTATTTAATGTAGCTTGTAAATGTTCATGTTAAATTCAATTTTTTATTATAATTTTTCTAGCATGTCGATTATATGCATCTGAGTGCATGTAAGATGTCAATTTAGCATCAGAGTAACACTATTTTGCGAGGGATAGTACGTTTGGTGTTACTCACAAACCTATTTGTTATTTTATTATCCGGAACAAATACTTCATCGGTATATACTTTCTATAGGTTTTTTATTTTTCAGATTTTTATAGTGCAAAAGTACTGTTACCTTTTAGATTCTACAAAATATAGAGTAGTACACATTACATTTAGGGCAAGAATAACACCCATTGACCTATTGGAAATTAACATTTCAAAAATTGTGAATGGTAATAACACAAAATATATCTTATAACATGTTCTCGTTCAATAGATTTTGTTTTGTTCAGTATTTACAATCGGAAATTTTAGTTTGTTTGAGTTCATGCGGATCATTGCTTAATAGTATACATTGTTTAATATAATGTGTAAGTCCCCTTTATATTTAATTAAAAAACTACCAATATATTATATTATGTATATAAAAAGGTTTCAAATATTGAATTATCGCGATAATGCCTCATGATTTGTCATTGAAACACAAAGAATAAGCAAAAACTTGTAAAACAATGTGTAATAAACTGTACGGTCGTTAAATGTGTAAATTATACTTCCAAGACTGCGGACTGTTAAAGTTGGGAGTGTCTCATTTTCTAAAAGTTAACAGGTGCACAAGAATCCATTACAGAGTCTCCGTTTGATCTGTCAGTGTTATTTTTTTCCATGGTATTTTAATTTTTGATATTATAATAGTTTTTATTAATCCTGACGTACCATTGTTACAAATGATAGTAAAGTAAAGATACCTGTAGTGCTTAATACTGCTTATAAAATAACCTATATTTAAGAAGGAAATGCCTAACTGGCAGTTATACTGTTGACAAAGCGACACACCCGACACGCGAAGTTTATAGTCCTTTCCTCTTTTATTTTATATTTCATTTTCATTTTCTCTTTATAAAGAAAACAACTATAATTTACGACAAGTAATTTTTAAAACTTTATTTAACATTGTAAAAAACACACTTCGATTACAAAATAATTATTATTTGATTTCTGGTGTTTGATGTTTTCTTCAAACTTTACACAAGTGCATATCAACATATCAAATCCCTTGTACAAAAGTATTGTTATCTAATGCTTGTGTATTTGAAACAAAACAGGTACTATTATATCGGTTTTGAGAATTGATCAAATATCTCACACATGACTTAGGGCCCACTGTAGTTCACTAAAGGAGAAGTCCGGGAAATTGAAGACACCTGCCATTACTTCTTTAAGTGGTCCACGCTTTAATGCACTACGTGTTTACGAAATATTACAACTGACAACATATCTTTACTTCTATTCGGTGACGCAACCTTCTCAAATGAATCAAAACCACCGATATTTGTTCTTACATGTTCAGAAGAACATTCAAAAAGACAAAAAATGTTTATTTAAAGAATGTCATTTACCCTCTATTTTCTTTTCTATTTGTTATTATTTATTATTATTATCTTATTTAGTTAATGAAGATGGTTGGTAACTGTTGCCCTCTGACATCTGCCATGAGCTTATTGTGAACTTGGGGGGTACTCCTGGTACGTGATGGTCGGGGTTCGGGAGTGCATCTAGCACGAACTGGGACACGTATCGTCGCAGGAAGACCTTATTGGTAGCTCTATAGACTCAGTCCATGTCTCTGGCTGAGTTTGAGGTTCAACAGGAGAGTAGTCAGAGATAACTGTTTCAAAGCGATCTTAATTCTAGTTTTGCAAAATAATTTTCTTTCATTATGGTAATAATTCTGTAACTGGGTTTATGCCTGCAGACGTTCTCACAATTGCAAACATATCATTTTGAAATTTGATAATTGAATTGATTTCATATTTCTCTGAAATTTGGAATCTTTTTGTGTATCTTGTTGTTTTAAATTGAAAATCAATGCCACTTTATTAGAACATTTCACAAGGGCGTGGTGCAAGTAAGGGCGCTCTTCATTTCGTTTCGCAAGAGTTACCCTTTTTTTGCTTCTTTCGCCTTTGTTTCATGTATATCCTGGTTATAACTCGTATGTTATAAATAACTAAAGAATATCGTCAAAAGGAAACACATTACAGTATAACTTATGTAGAAATCATTTAACATTAGCTATACTTGGTTAATAAAAAAATTTAATTCTTGTAAGTCTTAAGTTTAAACATATTTATTTCCGAAATATATACAGTAAAATATAAACATAAACAATAAAAAAAAACATTCATATTCATCGAAAAGGATGTGAACGAAAGACTAGGTCTTTATACCAATACTTCACTTATTTAATGTGTTTCTATAATGTGCGCGAGTTGTACAATGTAAAATGTAATGACAACTGGGTGGTAATATAAATATTTTGGAAAAAAATTACAAGAGGCGATACAGTTTTAAGTAAGAAACTACGCTAGCGATTAAAAAAACTAGAAAACAACTGATTTATGTGATGTTGTTAAGTAACAAAAACAATACTAAAAAAGTAGTAACTTGTTTAATTCAGAGAAAACGAGAAAAAAGTGTTCTCCACAATTAAATAAGAAGAAATCGTTTTTGTATATGGAATATAATTAAGAATAGTGGCATTATTTGAGATACTCTGGGGTTGCCAAAGAGAAGGAATATAAGTGTCATGTTGAAATTCATTAAGACTTTGAAATAGCTTTTGTTTCTGATGTGTGTTAAATTTTGGCATTCAAAAAGAATAGTTTGGAAATTAGTTTCCCATTTGTCCGCATTCACATAACGTTGTAGGAGAAATATATTTTTAAGAAAAAGGTGAAAGTTGCGTAATCTCTGCATGTTAATGTTTGCAAGGAATCCATTACCATTATTGAAGTTTTCGTGGAGGTGCATTTCTTGTTTAACGTTTGTAGATTAAACTTTTAATGGTTTAGGGGTTAGATTGGCTCCACTCATGTATGGCAGTTGGGAAAAAAGAATTAAAATATAATATAGTTCTTGCCGATTATTCCGTTTGTAATTCATTTTTGAGTTCCTTAAGTTATAGCGTTTGTGTTTTTGTGGGATTTCTGGTATTAGGCGAAGCCGGTATTCACTGTGCTATTTGCATATTTAATTTATTGTAAAATTGAAATGATGTCTATGATTGTGACGTCTCTGCTCTAATGTCTAACAACTTATTTTCATTGTTTGGATTTTCTATAGAAACTAGCCTTGTTGCTAAACGGATACAATTCATAGCACATTCATTTTGAATTATCTTATCTCTAAAGAACAAGTTCATATTGAAATGCATTTCCCCATACCCGACGTCAGCAAATTAGAGAACTTGGTTGCTTATAAACGACGGCATAAAATATTTCGAAAAGATTAACGATCTAATACAAATTTTACTTTTCCTCATTATGTTAAAACCGTTTCCATGCCTGTATCATTTGATAAATAACAACATGTGAGTGCGATCATGGCAGTTGTTAGATAGGACGTAAAGCCCGAATTGTTTATGGTCAATACTTCTGTCATATGTCTTGCGTTAAGGCATTTTGAGTGGTGGCTGATAACTGTTTCTTTTTCTGGAGAATGATAAGTTAGTCTGATTTAGTCATGGATTGAAGGTAACAAGCCGTTTGTCTGCCCACCGCAGTTAATTTTTCTGAATATCTTACTGTAATTGTTGGAGCTGCAATCTTGATGGGTGTTCAATGACAAGATAAAGATCTTGATTATCATCAGCCCCAAAAAGGATAACATGTAGATTGAAGATCATTTGAACCCGATGTCACTTAACATAAATTTAAAAAAGCAAAGGAGCCTACGATCGGGCCTTACGAGGGGCACCTGCCCTCAAGAACAACCAAAGAAGATTTTGCGGTCTTTCAAGCACAACCCGCTGACGTCTAGATTCTTAAAATAGTTCTCGAAACCAATACAATAAATTGCGCAGATAAATACAATAATATTTTAGTTTACAAAAAATAACTTTTTGCCAGACCTTACAAATGCCTTGCTTATGTCAAAAAATGTAACTCTAGCTTTCAAGGCCATTTTTCAAGTGCGTTTACAAAAGAGTGTCATATATATATAAAGAAGTATGATTTACAGATTGAATCTCCCAGGATAAAGGCTGGACTGCATTGGGGTAAAATTATTTTGTGTTCAAGTGATTTAAAAACGTCGCTTTACAAATAAAATTAAAAATAAGTCGCTCAAAAACTTTTTCTATAGTGCTTAATTAATGAAATAGTCTACTAATTGTTTCAAGCAGAGATTGCATCACCTTTTTTAAAATAGCTTAACGATGGGTCGGCCACGGAGCTTTCTTCCAAGAAGAGGGTACTTCTGCATAGCGATAAAGATTTGTTAAAGAAATAAAAAAAGTTCTCATGAAGATTTAAGCAGAATCTTTTACCGATACCATCTGGTCAGATGCTTTGTCTACTTTTACAGCTTGCAGATCTAGAATTGCTTCTGTTTCGGCAGAATTTAAGAAAAGGTTACTCAAGAAATAGAGAAGTTGATGTGGAACTAAGTCAGTATATTTGTATTCGGAAAGTTCAATGTTAAAATCTGAAACAAAGTGTCCCTTCAGAGAGCCAATAATCACAACCAAAATTACAGAGAATTGGCAGACTCGGTTTAATTGAGTCTTGTACATGAGGGATATGTATATGAGCAACATCCCTTCTCGTCCCTAGGCACCTGCCTCTGCACCCTCCTACGCTTGAACCGGCATTAACTCTAATTGGTCAAACTAATTAATCAGTTCGCTTCAGGTGTATCAAAATTTTGATCCGCCGAAAGGACACAAGACAACAGCTCTTTAATACACCAACATCTTGAAGGGAAAAATCGTTCACGGTCTGACGCGTAAAGGCGTTTCGCAGCTGCACACAGCACTTGACACCTGCCGTTGTGAAGTATAAAGAATCTTGAAAACAAAGGTGCATCCCTCGGAAGCAATTATTTCAAAAATTATCAATTTAAAGGTTTGCTCTTGCTTCACCCGAAAATACAATTTTCCTGATTGTCGTAAATTTTGAAGTCACAGTGTGGAGATTATCAACGTTTGCGTAGGTAGAAATAAAAAAATTTTAATGGTTCTCCCACCAGACTTTGAAGATAAGGACCTGTTTTTAAGTTTGTCGATTTGGGCGTCCGCGCGAAGCGGCCGGCGCCTTATGGAATGGAATCAGATTTTGTGAAGAGCGTAATTTGCAATTCTCGAGCTTTTCGTCGGCCATAATTAGTGCCGACATGCGATTGCGTTATACAAGTGAAATCGTTGCGATATTAAAATTGAATTAGCGAACTGGATAATTTCGCAATGTAAAACATATTAAATGAAATTATCTTTATCGTCTCAATTAATCGCACTTCTAGGAATTTTTATTAATACTTTTGTAGTACACAGTGGGTTATATGTGTGTTATTGCTTTAGCCTATAAATAGAATTGCATGACCTGAACATTGTGCAAAGTGCCGAAAAACTATTTATAGAAGTAGTTTTAGTTTACCGAAAAACGGGTCATCGTGTCGCAATGAACGGCGAGAATTATTGCAGAATTGAAATGCAAACATATTAAAACAATTAATTGCAATCTTTAAGTAGGCATTTTTATCGAATTATTTTATCATAGTATTATCATTCTTCGTCGTGTTAATTTTTAACATGAGTTGTTATGCCGTTTGAACATGTAAACATACTGAATGAGTCAGACTAGGTCAATTAAAAATAGAGAATATCTCCCAAAATAGATAAATACAGAATCCATATACAGACTTATTTCATTTTGACTATTATGTTGTATGTTCCAAAGAAAAATTTACCACATGGATACTTGAAATTCTATCAAATTAATCAGATATTATTATAACATATCCAAAAATATATCCCTATATAGTATTAAATAAAACTTATACCATATAGGGGTAATATTTGGATATTATTAGACCTGTATATTTTGGATATTTATCGTGTAACATTAAATCTAATAAAGTCCTGTGGAAAAAAAATTTAATTTTCAAATCTTAGTATGCTACCAAAGTTCATGAAGAACAATGTCTTTCGTCCGCCCATTCAAAATGATATACAATACTTTGTTTAAAACCAATTAAACCATTGAAAGTTTATTAGAATATCTGGTCATCTGATGTCTACTACATTCATCTTCCACTTGCTGCATTTTTAGCTTGGACGCCTTTGATTGCTTTACATCAATGCTTTTCTTTGTAACTGTGTTTACATTCATTTACCTCTCTGATCTGAGTTTGATTATTTGCTTTCTATTGTTGTTGAATATTAGCTTAGTGAGAGCTAGCATAGTGTTAATTTTCGCCTTTCTATTAAAACTGTTACCGTTTGCGAATATTGATCAGAGCAGAATATCCACCCATGGGAGCATCTTATGGCCCGGACATGTATATTTTTTGTTTGCGTATACTGTATACGTTTTCAGCGTAGTTGTTTATATTGGAAATCAAAGCATAAGTCCCATTAAAATTGTAAAGTCCATTACGCAGCTTATCGTCAAACCCCCATTATATCCCTATATAAGTCATTGAATCTGTGTGTTTGGGTTGGCCGAAATCTTAAAAAACAAAAAATAGGTATATCGTACCTCTGATCTTGATCAAAAAGAATATTGCTCGCCGACTTCAGATTTGATAATTGTATTGTTTGTTATATATCAAAGTACAAGATCGATTAATGAAATGAGATTAAATTACTGTAAAGTTGGTGTGGATCCTTTCAATGTTTTTCCATTTTAAATTCTTGACAATAGAAAGGAATCTTTCTGTTTGGTGATATGTGATGAGAGCATTATAATTATAAATTCATCCTGCTATCAGTAATAGTATCAATATTTGAGTCTAGGCCCTGAAGAGAAAGTATTATTCACAAATATCATATAACATTTCATTACTGAAATGAAGCTTTGATGCCTTCAGACATTACGTGTGATTAATTTACCTTTTATTCATTGAAGTTCTGCTGTTATAATTTGTTTGAACCATTAAAATGTAATTTCAATTTTCTCCTTAACTAAGTGTTAAAGAAATAGGACGATAAGTTTATCTTTCTTATAATATATTTTTATTATTATTTGTTTCAAGTATGTTACAAAAAGAAGATAAAAACTTTCTATTCAGTTTTTAAATCTGACAGCAATGTGCCATTTGTTATCATTACCTACTCGAAAATTTTATATGTTGATGTTTTATTACTATTATAATTATAATTATTATTATTATTATTAATAGGTATTTATAAAACAAAATAATTAAAAAAAATGAAAACACATTGTAAACTACACACAATCAAAGTATTTTGGTTGTTTTATGAACGTGTCTGTTTTCATTAAAAATAGTTGGTAAAGTTTGTGTGCTTTAGGGCAACGACTGTACAGTCTCGAACTTGCTTTTAAGCACGTCAACTAAAATAGCAAATTAAGACATATTTTAATTAAGTTTCTTTTAATTTAACAACCCGTAAAACCGAATGGAAATGAAATCAGCGATTTCCTTGTCAATATAATTACACAGAAGATTGCCAATAAGAGTGTTTATAGATCATACATTTACAACGTCATTAGTATGATCCCCAAACTTACAATACAAATTTATTATTTTGCAGAATTAGTTTTGTTTATTTATATTTTTTTTTGAAAAAACCTTTTCAAATGTATTTTGTAATAAAGAATAATGCTGGACCAAACCAATAGATAATTGTCTATGTTCTTTAGAATTCTATCAAACAATAATAGTTCATTATTTTCTTGATCAAACTGTTGTTAAATTCTGAATTGGAATTTAGATGTTGCATTCTTTCACTTCCTCTCTAATATAGTATTTAACTCTTTTATTTGTATGTTTAAATATTCTTAGAAATCCAAGGGTTTTGTTTGAAAGTAACATTAAGGTAATACAGAAGGAAAACGTTATTTTTGTGATTATGAGTTTCACAAAAATGTGTTTACAAATTAGAGCGCATAAATAACAACTCCAAAACCTCTGCTTCATTTTATTTAAATTCTAAAATAATACATGTTTTGATTCTTGAACAAATTAGGGATTCTCTTCTCTATCCAATCTGATAAGTGAGACAAATTTAACTTATACGTCTTTTACTTATGATAAACAGGTAACCTTTTGAAATTACTTCCCTGTGATTAAGTGAATTATCCTTTACTGACATTCAAGATTGATATTTATTTCACATGCATATTGCAGAATTGTGAAATCGCATGCTGTTTCTAATTTCATATGATGTGTTATATGAGACCTGTTTTTGCATGGCGATAACTTAAACAAATGTAATTGTGAAGTCCAAAATGCCAAAGAGTAATAGCATTATAAAGCAAGAACATTTCTTTTTTTTTAATCGTAGAAACTGATTTTTTCTTCTGTGCTTAAAGTCGTTATTATGATCGAAAATGTTTGTTAAATGCTAAGTTTCCTATGAGTCATTTTGCTACAATATTTATGAAAATGCAGAGTCTACTCAAAATGTTAAACACGAATAATTTCTTATGGAAGATACATGAACAAATGCGTGAGCTACTGTTGATGAGATCTTGTGACTTTTGTTATACGGCGACATTACCGACATATTGTCATGCAGTGGCTTAAATTTCTTACATCTGTCCCTTTGTAGCCGGTATCTCTCCCAGGCCGCCTGGTTGTGCTAAATAGAGGCAGGGTGGTCCAGGGCTAATTCGAGAGGGAGTCTATTTAGCTATAGACTGACCAGCTCGCTCACCTGAATAAACCCAATAGAACACACGAGGAATGAGCTGCAGGAAGAAATTTAGCTCGTCAGCTGCAACACAGAACCATCTAGGAGCTTGGAGCCATGTTGGTCCAAGAATGAGCAGCCACACCCCTTAGAACGATCAGAAACATAATAAGGAATTATGAGAAGGCGCGGCCAAGCTATCATTGATAATCACGGGTCACAAACACGACTGTAAACAAAATATCCAATTTAAAAAAATTGGAACTTTAACACGCTGCATGTTTTGAAATCTTCATAGAGGGGGCCGTCCTCTTTTCTAGCACAGAATCAGTGTCAGACTCATTTATAGGTCTAAATTCGTCCTTCAGCTGAATTGATAAAAAATAAGTCAACATTTAAAACCTTTCACACGGCGTTAATAAAATTATCTCAAAAAATATTAATACTCAAACATATGATGCTTAGCAAACGTTGAATGTATTTATTAATAAGCACAATATATTGATATTCAAAAATTTAACGCTTTCAATTTATCGCACGTGAGTTCCTGTTACATTCTTTATCTATTTTTGAGTAAAATTTGAAGCTGTACCTATAGAAATATTAAGCAGTGAAAATACGTATTTAATTATTTTGTGATAAGCGGTATATGTGCAAGTTTGTTTTATTGGGAATTAAGTGTATTTAGTTCTGCTGGAATTAAGTATCGATGACACTGTGACAGTCATACGTCGTTGTTTCAGTTTTAAGGTGGAGGAAGACCTCAAGTGCCATTATTGCAGAGACAGGCGGACACCGAGTAGAACCATCAAACTTTCATCATAATATTATATGAACACAATTTGAAATAACTGCAAAAGGAGGGGATAATTCAAGTATAATTTTGGAACGATGTTGTTTTAACTGAGTCAGTAAAAGAAACGGAAAATACAACTCCATCAATAATTAAGAAATATTAATCTTACGTTTTAAAGTCATGCAACATTTAAGCATTTTCAAAGTTGTTAAATTTACTGTCATCAACATTTGCTTCTAATGAGATTGCTTCCAAGCATGTCTCTTAGCAAAAGTGCAGTGCAGTTAATAATAATGTGATCTCCTTTTTTCTTAAATGTACCACTAAAATTTCAAAACAATATTTAAGTTTTTACAAATTCATAAGCAACAATATAATAATTATCGACCAAACAGAGGTACAAAATATTAAAACAAACGCAAACTTCAGAACAAAAGCCTACGCATAGTTTCTGTCTCAGTATAATAAAAACTCATTTCAAATACTTTCCTAAACTGGACAGTATCCCCATCATCGGCATACCGGTATAAACAAAATACATTTTAGCGTTTGTGGTCAAATTTTGAACATAGATATTAACATGAAATTTGAATGTACAAGTAAAAAACCTAATCTTGTTTAATATACCATGAAAATGTTTTCGTAGAAACCAAAAACTAAAAATAAATAGTTTTCATTTCCTTAGTTTGGTAATAATAAAAGAATAATGACACAGTTTGTGCGGATGCTTTATGTAATTGTTTCAATGTCATTGCCAAGTTTTTCAGCATTAAAGTTTTTGATTCGTTACAGAGCATTTAGATTCTAACATATTCTAACGAATTTACCCTCATATACCCTTGTTATTTATAATATTTCTCAAACCTTCTTAAATATTTAAATTAAAATACTATAATTATAAATCCATGATACTGTTACAATCCGTTTGTTGTAAGTAAACATGCACTATAATTATATTTTGAAAAAGAAAGTCAGACATATTTCAATTGTAACTGCCGCAGCGTTTTTGTTATTGAATATCACCTTTGCTGACTAAAATATATTAAATAACAAGTTTGCATGCTTTAATTAGAGAGATATCTAAGCGCAAGCCCTATTGATGATATCTAATAATAACAGTTCATGAAATGCTCCATTGTAGAACTACCTTCTCTGAATTATCACATAATTATGACGGTAAACCAACAAGATGTCAAGAGAATCCACTGACAGGCTCATTGGTGTAATGAACCTTAAGCTTTCTTCTTTTCAGTAATCGGACACCTGACTCACTGGACATTTATAAAAACATTCGGACAATCTACTATTTTAGTGACTGTATGAAATATAACATATTCTGGCTAACAGATGTACTATGAGATGTGTATTTTGTAAAGGGTAAGTGCTTTAAAGAAATGCCATAAAAGGCTATAAAATCACATTAGTGGCATTATGTCCATCAAAGAGTAACCGGTGAGTACACTGGTAAAACTAAAAATAACTTTACAGTTTGCCGTAATGGTGTTCAATTTCATAATTTACTATGAAACAATAATCAATTATACACGTGACCACAGTACATTTCTTAAAAGAAACCAAACGTAATGTATCTGTAGTGTTCATTTATTTTAAAAGAGTGGATCAGTCTTTTTATAATTTAATTATTTTTAATACTTTATCCTAGAAATTTTTACTTCATAAATTATGTTAAAAGTCCATCTTTTCGAAATTTATTACTAACTCAGCTAAACATGAAACAAATAATGAGCAAAATGTCACTTTAACGTTCGTTTTCGCTGCTTTTCGACAATGCTAACGAACATGAAACAGTCTTCCTTTTTCAAGGACTTTCAATATACATTGTGTAAATGCGACGGGATGGATCTAAATTGATTCACATTATAAGCTTATTTGTATAGCGAATTATCCCCATAGAAAGAAAATTGAACGGTTTTTCTGTAATACAAATATTGTGAAGTGTTTTTACAAAAGTGTTTGTGTTTGTAGCTACAGAACCACAAGAACACAGAATTTATAATGCAAATTCTGATAGAATTTTGTTCGTTTGTTTGCATGTTTGACGTTGTAATTCATTTTAATTTGTAAATCGACATGTTTATGTTTGATTAAGACCTTACTTAATACATAATTTTAATGATAATAAATAAATGTCAGAATGTAAGGCGAAATATCTATAATCGTGAGTAATAAAATAAAATTCTTATGTTAAATATATATAGCGACCGTACATCATATATTTATATGGTATACGTCATATATGTTTATGACATCACTTATAACAATAAAACTTTATTTGCACAATTTACCAAGGAAACAAATTGATTACAAAGGCTACAAATGTGTTCAGTTGATGAATTATTTCCCAAAAGTTCGACTATTCTAGACAATAACGGAAGCATTTTATTGTGATAGCCTTTTTTCGGCTCTAAGAATGTTGGTTTTAGAAATGATGATTCAGATTGTATTGGTATAATATCAACTTAAATTGAAATGAAACAAAACGTATTTTCAAATAATAATACATTAATGCAATTTTTGAAAAAGGAATTTTAGTTTTTAAAATACTTTTTCTCCATTAATAGTCAAATAAATTCAACATGCTTCTAGGTTAACGCGTAAACGTGTCCAATTTTTTTTTTAATTAACTGACATATTATTTATGACTGTCATATTTTTTAATGTTCTTAGTTTCTTGCAGTTCTGCAACTTAGCGAATACAAAATGGTAATCTTTATATATTTCAATGCAAACAGATACTATTTATCGGAAAGAGACAATATTGGCGAGCAAAATATCATACATATTAATACCATGATATTATTTAAACCTCAACAACAAAACCTATCTCTTTGTAAAAAATAGATTATTTAATCTATTCATAAATCCTTTCACATTTCTATTCCGATAGTTCTTAACTGTAAAGCTTTACCAATCAATAATGAAAGATGGCTGCAGCATCGCGTGTTTGAAATATTTAATTAAACGAACATATATTGTGCAGCCAATTAATTAAACCGGATCTGATGCTGATGTATCTGTGATTCCAGATTGATAAAGTGCTTAATGTAATCTAATTTGAATTTTTACTTTTATTAAATATTTTCCTAGAAAATAAAATTAGGTATGGTTTATTTGACGTTGGGTGGTTAAGTAAGATAGAAAATATATTAAAATTTGAATTGGAACTGTTCAACAAGAAAATATTCCTACCTCTTTTTCGGTGAAAATGTAGATAACAGTCCTTTTTAAAAACTTTTCCTACACTTTTTATGCATAATGACAATATGTATAGATGTTATATATTTTTATAGATTTCAAGGGCAGATAATTATGAATCGGGTTCAACAACTCTAAATCTGTTAAGTTTTTTAATAAAATTAATTTGTTTCCTTGTTCTAAGATCATTCAAAGCTCTAGATGTTTTTACATTATCTCTATATAATTACGTCTATATCAAATTTGTAGCTTGTCGGTTGCCTTCAGTTTATCAAGAAATACCTGAACAAAGGACATGACTTACGTTAAGAAAATCTTATCAACATGTCAAAATTGCAAATTGCACATGTAATCTACAAACGTATAACGTTTTGTAACTAAACAGTGATAAAAAACAAGATAAGTGTACCACTTCTTTGAACATAATAATACTTGTTAATTGCCGTTTACCGCAACATTTATTACAAATCAGTTTGTTTGTGGCATAAGAAAACTACATAGCAGGAGATAACATGTTTAATGTTATAATTCAACAGTTCTTGATTAAATCATTTCCTGTTTTTGTTGTTGATCTGTCAGGAATAATTGCACAATTCGTAGCTTATCTGTAGTATTTAAATTCATTACATCACTCCCACTTTCTTTGTCAATTTGAACACATGATTTTCTTTAAAGATCCGTTTTTTTTTAAATAACGATGAAATATATAATGTCATGTAATTAACAAACCAAACATACAGCTGTATACTTCAACTTAAGAGAACAAAAGAAATTAAGATATGTGCACGTGTACAGAATCATGAGTCCATGATTATCTTTTGTTAAATTCGAGGTCAATATATGTATTTATACGACTGTATACTTAAAGAATTAAAGAAGGCAAAAGAAACTAAGAAATGTTCACGAGCATATAATATAGATTTTGCTTATTAAGTTCGAGGTCAAAATACTTATACAACTGTATACTTAAACAATTAAAGATAATAAAGGAAACTAAGAGATGTTTCCGAGCACATAATTGTAACAATTTTCACGTGTAAGGTTGAAGGTTAAAATACGTATGTATTGAACAATACATTACAGTAACGGATGAATTACTGAATGGGACATTTGGGATATTGGGATATTGATTTACTTCAAACCACTTAAGAAAAATTTTAGTATAACTAAATAGTTGGCCGTACTTCACTATTAAAGTGGATCGTAATTCTAAATTTGAATAAATATAACCATTATATGTTGACAAACGATATTTTCTAGGAACATGAGTGTGCATGCATTGCAGTAATTTTTTTTTTTATAAAAATCTTATACATGTAGTTACTGAACTATGTTGCAACATACTTCTCACCTTTTTTGTTGGGTCGCACCAACACTGTAAAGGCCATGTGGTTTACAATGAAGAACTTTGGCTACCTTCCGTGCATTATTTCAGGCACGAGCGAAATACAGGATGTGTTAACAATACATGTTTACATGCTAAATACGATAAATGTATACAATTATAAAAAAGTAAATATCGATGCAAAAGTAATTTTATTAAGTATCATAAGCATCATAAATATTTCATTTGCGTTTTCCAGTTGTCTTTATAATGATCTAAAGAATAATGGATAATTAAACTATTTTCCATTAAACATAAAATTCCCAATAGTTATTTTTCTCCCCATGAGTAGTTGTCATTAGTGTATATTATCTGCTCTTACTAGCTCGATCTCTATATTTTCTTACTACGAATCCTGTAGTTATCTCTCATATCTTCTGTGTTTTTGATGAAGACTCTGTTTTTGATCAATAGGACAGCTATCATTATGAGCTTACCATATGAGGATCACTTCTAAAAGTTTTCCTTTAAAAAAGTACGATTGTGCCCATCTCTCGAGTGGTTTCTATTCTCTGAATGTAAATATTTTTCTAAGCGACTCATAATGCTCGCCGTCAAATTCTACATCCACGATCTCGTACTCGTGCTCTCTCTCTCATATTATTCACAGAAAGAATATATAGTCAAGTGGACGTTGTATATGTCATTCATTGTAATGGATTCGCCGAGTCTCAATAAAGAGGCAAGACCTCATGAAGTTAGAATGATTGATATCGTTATATACTCGCTACTGATGTATACTAATATATAAATATGGGTTAATTACAATAAATAGAAAGGTGAATTGACTCTTAGTATTCGTCTGAGTACAATATCATGTTATCTCTATGAGAGTGCGAGCTTTGTAAGTATTCACATAGGTCACAGGAGTCTTGCGAATATCTATACATATGGTTTATATCTCATCTAAGTATATATGTATTATCTAGACGGAATCTGATATCGTGAGAGTATTTTGAATACTCATAACAGTGCAATAGCAATGATTATCATGTATTAAACAGCTTTTGATCTTATGGCACTATAACGATAAGATACAGTTGGTCTCTTTTTAGTCCGTATTTAACAGTGAGATTTCATTTTAGATGACACGCACTGTTTATTAAAAATACTAATATCTCTTATTTATTAATAGTGTATACTACTGATTAATTGAATAGACTCACGAAAAAAAATAATCTTATGAGAGCAAATAAGACCTCACATTTCTATGTATCATCAAATTCACAATGTTATGCATTAAGAAATAGCTTTCTAAACTCGTGATTTATCTTGAGAGGATGTAGAGCATACTAACATGAAAATATACCTCTTACATCTGCTATTTAATATAATGTGTCCTATGATGTTAATGTGGGTCTGTTTTTTATTTCATCAGGATATTTATGATTTTAATGAAATAATTAGCAGATATGGAAAGTACATTTGTAAATTGCACATAATTCGTTTGAATCCGAAAAAGTGCTGAATTGTTTGCTCAGGTGAGGTAGTCCTCATTGTTGGCATTTAACTTAAACTAATAATACACGTAAAAACGAATCTTTTTATATAAATGAATGTACGTCGAACTAAATTCAATTTGCATTGATGTGACTATTGTGAGAGCAAAAAGTTAATTATGAATATAAGAGTTAAGAGGAAGGAAATATAATCATACAGTAAATCATAAAGTCAATCAGAAATGCTATTAACTATAATATATTCGCCCTATTTGATATCTATAGAACATCATATCGCGTTTCAAGGATGGACAAATAACATTAGGTCTTGATGTCTTGATCATATTCTTAATTAATCATTCATATCACTCTCAGTATTGCAGAATGTTCTAGTTGTTACAGAAACTGTATATAGTCACAAAATGCATCGTAATAAGGCTTTAGCTGTGGATGACGGTGGATTTTTTGTTCTAACACCTGCAGTAAGTTGTGATGCCAAACAACTACGTATTCAAGATAAACATATCAATTTATAAATGAACTAATACCCGGCATCCGATTTTTATAAATTGTTGATATGTGACCTACTTCAGATAAATTCAAATAAAAACTCAGTATTTTGTAACAAAGTGTAGACTTCTTGAAATATTAATTTTGTAAAACATAAAACAATTATTATAGAAATTGTTAAACATCAGTGTTTTGGTCAAGTGATGGCTTAAAAGATCCATTGCCTCTACGTTTAAATTAAATCCAAGTAGGTGAAAACAGCAGGTGCTCAATTAAATGCGAAATTCCGAAGGTTAAATAGAATCATTTTTATGTTTGATAATAATATTATTAGCTATAATTCGGACCTTTTCAACGTTTGTTAACAGAACATTTATTAGTCAGTGAAAGCAAACGTACAATGGGGTTCTTCAATGTATGCAGCAAGATTTAAAAGTGAAAACAAATAATCATATTAAGGACAATGCCATTTACATGTATGTATCATCGGTTAGTCTGTTTAAAAATAAATCATGACAGTAATATCATTCAC
>NW_026860450.1:0-73325 GCF_026571515.1 Ruditapes philippinarum
GCACGACAATGCGATACGATATTATTCCAAATGTCGCTTCGCATTGTCGAGTGTCGCTTCGCGTTGTCGAGTATCGCTTCGCGTTGTCGAGTGTCGCTTCGCATTGTCGAGTGTCGCTTCGCAATGTTGAGCGTCGCGGTGTAAAAAATCATAAAAATAACGCGACATTTACTCGACATTTTAAAAATGTCGCTTCGCGATGTCGAGTGTCACTTCGCATTGTCGAGCGTCGTATCGCATTGTCGCGTTGTCGTTTCGCATTGTCGAGTGTCGTGGTATGCACTTCTACCAACCTCGACACTCGACAATGCGAAGTGACAATGCGACAACGCGAAGTGACATCGCGACAACGCGAAGTGACATCGCGACAACGCGAAGCGACGCTCGACAATGCGAAGCGACACTCGACAACGCGAAGCGACATTTCTTAAATGTCGCCCTTTTTTACCGCGACATTTCTAGGCGACAGTGCGACATATCGTTTGACACTGTCGAGCGTCGCTTCGCATTGTCGCATATCGCTTCGCGTTGTCGAGCGTCGCTTCGCATTGTCGCGATGTCACTTCGCATTGTCGTGTGTCTACCCTTAGACGCGACGGACGACATTCTAAATGGCACGATAAGGACACCGTACGGTCATGTCATAGTATATAAACGGGTATGCTGAAGACATGCTGAAGACCTTAAGCTACCTGTAGTCGAACTGAGGGGATGTAGATAATACCTCGTCTATGTTATTGTCTATATACAAAAACAAAAATGAGCTTCAATAATTATTCTGATAAAGAAAAAAAAAGATTACCAATACAGATAAATCCCCTTTAAGCCGGCGCTAAAAAGCGAGCATGAATGATGTGGCTCATTTATTTTATCTGTCACGAACAGACTGAAATTTTCATCAAATTTTATCGTTTTCACTGCTTCCGATTGATCTCCCCTTTTCAAAAAATTTAATGATTGATGTTATAGTTAATAAGCTTGGTCAAAAGTTAAATATTTTTTTATTTGTTTGTTAGTTGATATAATTATTTTATATTCTATTAAATATCAGTTTATTGAGTAAAATTTACATTTAATTTCAATATGTTGATTATTCCATTATCCGTAGATATATTAGATGTGTTGTTTCGAATTAAATGTTATTGCAATACTTTGCATACCTACCTTCATAACTCCTTCTAAAGTATTTAGTACAACCAATGGCATCTGTGTCAGGGAAGCTCAGTGTCAGTTCACGCTTGTAAGCTGTTGGTTGCGGGTTCGAATCCTAGCCACGGCGTAATTTCTTTTCAGAAAAACTTTTGCCAATCTCCAGATGTGTTACGTTACCCCTCATAGGAGATCTTTAAAAAAAAACAAATAAAACTTCACGACCAGATGGAATAATTAACAGAAAACTACGAAAAACTTCATCTGTTCTTAGATATCCTATTTGTTCTTTAATTCATCAATCTCTTCAATGCAGTAAGGTTCCTCTAATGCGGAAAGATGCTAATGCCTGTGTAATCTTCAAGAAAGGTGATCCCTCATTACGGAACAATTATCGGCCAATATTTTTGACTTTTTGTATCATATTAGGAAAAGGTATATTTAAGTATGTTTGTAACCTCTTTTGTGATAAAAAACTTCTTTCTACTATACAGACCAGAAAACTCAACAGTCATTTAGCTTACTTATTACTGATATACAGTAGCTTTTGTAAGGCTCTTTACGACATACAGTATTTTTTTATATATATATATAGGTAAAGCATTCGACAAAGTGTGGCACAATGTTCCCGTAGTGATTCCCTCGAGAGCCGGAGACAGAGACAGAATCACTAACTTATTTTGAATTACATAATGGCTAATGGTTTCACACAGATTTTTTATCGTCTTTAGTCAAATCACCTGTTGGAGATACGTCCAGGTACTGCACACGAAATGCTTCCGATATGCAAACAATACGCGCAAGAACTTCTCGTTACCTTAATGCATTTCTGTCATCTACGAGTACTTTGAGAGAGTGGAACTCACTCACAAGAGAAGTAAAAAAACTCATTATTGTTCACTTCCTTTGACGCAACTTACAGGTATCATAAAATGCCTACAATATTATTATGTATGTGAAAGAAAATGGCAAGTCATTCACACACGATACCTATTCCGAAAGTATCTTCTCAAACTTCTTTCTCATTCTATCCAATAATTAAAGCTACATGCCTCCAGATGAGCATAAATATTTCAATAAAATCAAAATTGAGAACAATGTACTAGGATTTTAGGAAATGTAAAAGGATTCAAGATTCAAGTAATATTTTACATGTTTTGGGCGATTAATGACTGATTTTTCAGTATTTATAACTATAGTCTACTCCGTTTCTAACGCAGTGAGGGCTATTTTTGCATGTTTTGACCTCTTTATGGTAATTTACGTGGGTTGTAAGTTCCATTTATAATGTGTAAATTGCTTCCGTTTGGTTATTTCACTAACTAACACTTTTAAATACATTTTCAAAATTTTCATGAAAATTAGCATGAATCTGTAGGCGTGCTGCTTTAACCTTCATTATAGTAAGATCTTTTGAACAATTGCTAGTTTTACTATGACCTAATTCAAAGCTTAAATCTTTGAATTATTCTCTCATTCCAAATCTGTTTAAAAAATCTTGTTGTTTCAAACAATATAGATATTGTAATAATTAAACTACATAGAGGAACTATTAAGGAGAAGACCGCTATAATCTTTATAGCTTTCGGCTTTCATGTACAAGTATCTATTTATTGTAAAGGTATCATTCATTGTTTGAAATACATTGTGTTTTAACTAACTAGATCGTTTATGTCACTAAATTGGAAAATCAATATGTAGATTAAGACACTAACGTTTCTATATATGGAAACAATTCAATTAAAAAATATCTAATTTGTCGTTAGTATTGATCACTAGGTATGATCACTAAGTGCATTGTTTGTATTCGGCTGTTTATTTTATGTTAAAATTAACATTTCAATCATTTTCATAAATATTTAGTATTATGATTTTATACAACTAATATTTACCTTAAAATATTAGCACAACTAGGATATTTTCAGAATGTAAGCAGTATTAGCACAACAACTAGGAATGTAGGACAGTGAAATGATAATTTTGTAAATATAAGCTCAACCTTGTGTAGTTCTTTCAAAAGTGAAATTAAAACTATGTTCTGACCTGTAATCTTGTTTAAAATTCAAATATGGAGAAGTTTTGTAGTGATGTTATTGAAAAGGTCTGTTTAAATCATGAAAAACCAGAAGTAGAAGATGTAACAAATGGAGTGGAACAATTAATAAACCGATTTGTTGGTCTTATGATGGCAAAGTTTCCAGAGTTTAATATTAAACGTGTGACACGTTGCGGAAGTATGGCTGAGAAAACAAGAATCAAGCTTTATGGAGACTTAGAGTATGATTACATTATTGAAATGGAATCCTGGCCAGGATGTGGCGAGCTAAAATTTCGAAGATCCTGTGAAGGATCAATGCAACCTCTTTATAAGGTATCAGCTAATGACTATGTTTGTTTAAGTACTGACGTTATAACTGTATTTCGTAAAAATTTATGGAAGTCAATTGAAAAGGGTTGCAAGAAATTTTTTTGTCCGTCTCAAAGAAACCAATTCAGGCAAACATATCACGAGAATAATAGCAACAATAGCTTATGGGTGTCAATGCTGTAGTGTTTTTATGACTATCGGTTGTCTCAGATTGCTGCCATCTGATGTGGAAAACAAAATTCATTTCATTTTTGAACCGAAATATCTTTCCTCAGAACCCTACTCTCAAACCAAATTAAATAATATCCGTGATGTTTACGTAGATATCCACCCGGTTTTGATTTTTGCTCCAGAACGGTTGTTGAATCATTATTCAGGGGAAAGAGATGTTTTATCAAAAGTGGAAGGCAATTGTTACCTTTTTCCAAACAGATATTGCATAAGAGCAAGCTGTGGTGGTGGATGCTGGAGAATATCTCACTATGACATAGAGGTAAAGATGCTACAACAAACATGTCAGCTGCATAGGAACGTGTATATGATCCTAAAATTTATAAATGAACAATTATGCACACATTTTTTAGAAGGCACTGGGCTAATGGTAACTTCTTATGAAATTAAAACCGCAGCACTTCATCATATCAAAAGCTGTAACTTGCCTCAACCTGACCTTGGAAATTGTCTTTTAAGCACTATAAAACTGTTATCTGTATGTTTTCAAGATGAATCACTTCCGAACATAGGCTCTGGATTTAACATATTAGTTTTTAGGGCAAGGTATAATAATAACACCAGTAATTTGACGGGTCACAAAATAATAGGATCTATATTTGAAACTATTCATGAATTACTCACTACAGGTTTAAAAACAGGAACAGCAGGTGTTTTGATGGATTTGAAATTAATAGCATATGAAGTGAAAAGAGCATTATTCAGTCATCGAAATGAACAAAACATCGATCAGATAGAAACTCGTCACCTACAAGTATGCAAAGATGTTTTGAGTGATTATGTTCACAAAAGAATCCGTAGAACCGCTGGGTCCATTGTATATGAATTTGAAATGAAGTGGTCTAGATATGAAAGATTATCTAACATATTCTACCAAACTCACAAATGAATATATTAAACGAGGATATGAAAAGAAAGATCAAAGATGAAATAAAAGAACTCTGTGAATATGACTGGGGCTTGTTACGCAGAGAATATCTCTTGTGCGAAGAGTTCACGTCAATGAAAATTATTAAAAGTGGTCAACTAAAAGGATGTTTTATCTAAACTTCTGAACATTGTTGATGTATCTACTAATCTTAAATATATATATGGATAAAACATAAAGATGAAGAATTAAAATCTTTCAGATCATATTTCTTTTCAGAAACACAGTAGAAGATCTTCATTTTAACATATACGCGATGAATATTACATTATCTCTCATTAACAGACTCGATAAAACAGATTCTGCCATTGTCAGGTATTTGTTGTGTATTCATTGCTCACAAAGGTTCTCCTCTTCTCCAGAATTGTTAGACTATTTACAGCAGGTTTAGAGTCAAGTGATGCATCAAACTCAATTATGTTTGGTTGGGTTTTACGTCGCATCTACACAGTATGGGTCATATGGCAAATTTCAATCTTTACTGGCGAAGGAAGACCTCAAGTGCTCTTCCGTGCATTATTTCAGGTACGAAATACACCGGAGTAGGACCACCACATTCCATAAGCTAGCTGGATAGCTTCCTCACATGAAATAATTCGATTTAAACCCACAGCGGTGAGGGGCAAGTAGTTTGAAGTTAATGACCCTAACCACTCGGCTAAGGACGCCCTAAACAGACATAAATGAAGTGAGCTTGCAACTATGTACAAAAATATGAAATTAAATTGTCTTGACATTGTATTTTAAGAAGATCAAGTTTTCTATACACATCCGAAAAAATAAGAGACCTGCGGTCGTGTTCATTTTTAATAAGTCGACATTTCTACTACTTTGTACAGGTTAATTGCGAAACGCTTTATGCTCGTGGACAGTAGATTCCGAGAGGGTTATTTATATGCATTTTTCATTTATCTAAGTCTGATGATAACCCATTGTCCCCATGACAGGCCAAATTTTTACTTGGGGAGTATGCTATTTTCAACTTCTATCACTACAGTGAATTTATAAACAAGAATCATTCAGGTGTGAAATTATTTAGTATAATCTTATAATAAGAACTGTTTTTGACTGGGATCACCTTTGTTATATGAAGTCTACCTTGGTATAATAATTACTTATGAAGGTCAAGATAAATGCTTTAAAATTTACTCAATGAAGTCTATAAAATATGGGACAGGGAGGACCAATTTTGACTTTAGATGTAAAGTAATATTTTTTGTCGAGGGTTCTAATTCAAATAACATTTGTAGAAGGCTACATAACAAATAATTCAACTATAAAATATTCAATTTAAGTGACGAATATTAAAATGCATTTTCCTATACAAATCTTAAGTAAAATAAGTGACCATGGGAGAGAACCAGTCATGATTCTGTATAACATTTGCAGAGGACCAAATGACAATTCTATTGCACAGGTTCTTCAAGAGAAGTTTCTATTTTTTTAATATGTGTAAAGTGATTTTTGGACATCAACTCCTTTTGATTGCTTAAAGTGAATATGACTATATAATGGAAGATCTGTAATATATTAAATTATCATTTTGATTGTATTTAGTATCATGCATAACAACAAACAAAGGAAGAATTATACATGGATGATGTTGGCAAGTGTGAGATACATGATCCGATATTACATATATTTATAAAGCAGATATTACTAGAAATGTGTCCATAGGACAAGGGTGCCACCACTCTCCACTGTTTTTGTCAATCTTATGACTCTAGGTCTAATATTTTTGGGCTACATGTGCCACAAGTTGAAAACTAAATTTTTTTACTAACTAAAGGGCAAGAACTTTACAAATACTAAATAAATCCACAAGCAAACCCCCAGTAGCATATTCTTGTTAACTCACAGGCATACAGGTCCGGTACTTTTTGAGTTATTCATGAACGAGTTGAAAATTGCAAATTTTTACTAAGTCAAGGGCAATACCACTACAAATACTACATACATCCACACGAAAATACCCAGGTGCAGAACTTCACATCCTGTAAAGTTTCATGACTATAGGTCGAATATGTTATTGAGCTACGTGCGACAAAAAAATGGGAACGGACGGACAAGGGTCATTGTACCCCCCCCCCCTTAAGTGGGGACACAAAAATGTTCTAGAGCAAAATATTATTAATCATCAGAAAAATATTCATACTAAATCATTTAAACTTTATCAACATTTTTCTTTCCAGTTATATTTATAATAATTTCCAAATGATACACTTTTATTGTTTTTATTAATATATTTGAAATATTTTAAGAGAGAGGATGTGCCCATTGTAGACCAATTCACGTTAAATTAGTATGTTTTTTTTTTCTTTGCACATGTACAAACACTTTACAACTTCTCTTACGCTAACCGAAGCATTTTCGTAATATTTTAAAAACTATTGAGGATAATTGCTTGAAATTTTCAGGACAGTAAACGAAATATATCAGACAGTGTTTGGTGGAAAACAAACAACAGACATCTCCGCATTTTGAAGATTTTGTATTTTATTTGATGCAATTCCTACTTTACAAAGTCACAACATTTATCGGATAAATACAATTACTAATAAAGTTATGGTTCCCAATCTTGTAAAGTCCTTGGAATGCTAAAAATAAATGTTTCAATAGATTGAATAAAATATAAGATGTTATCACCATCTTTGTATAAAGTGAATGTAAAAATATATATAATATGACGCGTATTATTCTGACAAAAAAAAAAGTAACAACACGCTATCCACCGTGTATGACACACTAAACTTAATTGTGTATGTGTATTTGAAATACCATCTTTAGAGCTTTTCAAGCTCCATTACATAAAGCATTCAATGTATTATAGTCATGTATTCTCGGCATTATCTAAAACTGAATACTTGGTATGATCACTTTTTGTTAATATAAGCGCCCAGCATCGCCTGCGCATGGACAAGACGTTATTTCGACAAGTGGCCTGAAAAACACGGTTCCACTCCTCCATGACAAACTGTCCCAGTTGCCTCATGCTCATATGAGCAATCAAAAAGTTTTTTATCGTGTTTTTTTGAGAGGGGTGGTATATATAAAATAACATTTGATGACAATTATAATAATAATAGCGATTATAAAAAGAAATTTAATTAATTATAAATTTGCAATAAACAGTAAATAATGTTTGATACTGAATAGTTATCTTAGTTTGCGACTTTGAAAAACGGGATTTCGTTGTAAAATAAATAATATCTGTAATCTTTAAACTTCTTGCATTGTAAATTTTGTATCAAACAATGACATTTGTATCAATCTAAAGTTCCTGAAAATATTATTTAGTTCCTTTCGGTAGTTTTAAAGTTATTGCGAAAATGCTATTGGTGTCGTTAAAAAGTTGTTAAGTGTAGACCCATTATCATTTCAAAAATACTATACAATTTATGAACTAAGTTCTTTATTCATTTATTTAACTATAGGATTTAGCAAATCACATGTAAATTGAATGATTTTCAGTTTTTTTAAATTTCAACTGTTACTTTATATTTATGACTGTAATCACCAGTCACTTGTGGCATAAGCCAAATTTTCACTGTTTTATATTGTGTATAAGATTATCTAGTTGTTCTTGTAGCTGTGAACATAAATCTCGTATCTTGTCTGATGGTATACTCTCTGTTATAGGATCTGTATGTTGTTGCTAAAAATATTGAAAACGACATGTTGTTAAACAAGTGAATAGTTAATATAAAATATTGACTTACAAGTCCCAAAGACACAATCTGGGTGTTCAAATATGATCACATTGTCACAATGATGATACACTAAATATATCACCATGCAGAATTTATTTCATAACAGTTGTTAAATTCATTAAATTACTTCCTTTGAGAAGGTAACCAGACAGATTAACAGATAAAATGCTCACAACAGAACATTTGTTGATTGTTTTCAAAAGTACACAACAATTATGTAAGGGCAAAACAATTGCGGACAGCAAAATTAAGTTATCTATTTGTTCCCTGTCCTCTTGTCTCCATCACAGTTCACACCAGACATACACTACCAGGTTATTCCTTTGACATTGTTTATCCAAAATATTTCTTTTTTTGTCACCCAATTTAAAAAAAAAATACTATCACTCTTCATTTTGTTTTCTATGAAATATACCTAATAATGTTCGGTTAAAGACAAACAATTACCCCCAGTATCTACTTAGCCTGTACAAATCTAGGACAACCAGAGGCAAATAATGCCAGGTTCCCTTTTCATTAAAGAACAAAAACCTCTCACACTGAGAAAACACCTTTTATCATTAATTTTGCTGATGACATCAACTGTAGAGACTGCGTGGAAGTTTTAGCCACACTGCTAGCTGAGACGTAGCCTATAAAAACAAAGTAGCATACCTAACACTTTAACAGCAATTAACGTTTCCATTTTGTTAATATAACCTTTGATATCAATGTAAATTAAGCAATGAGGAAATACTAAAGGGTATTGGTAAATGTAACGCAGCATAATTTGAAAACTTGATGTGAAAAAAAAAACAACATCAAACGACCAAGAAGTAGATAAATGAAGCCCTCAATACAACCTGTTACCTCTCTTTAACTATTTTATTTATGAATAGATACACATATCTATGCTAAATGGTCTGGTATTTTGCCAACAGTTAGTTAGAAGGTAGTTTCAAAGTGAAAGAAAATAGTAAGAGAAAGCAGAACAAATTATTTGGCTTTGTTGTAAATCATTTCTTTCTCAGAAGGTTGAACAGGCCAACCAAACCAAGCTTGCAACATTTTCAAATTTGTCGATCCTTAGGGATTCAGTTTTTCTCTATTTTGTAAAGATGTGAAATTTTAAAAAAACTAGCAAGGAATGGACAGAGCCTGTCACATTGTGACATACTATATGTTTATGTCTGCCACAAATTTATAATTATGTCATAATCAGACAGTTCTAATCTGTTTAGAACATCAATAGACATGATCATTAACTTAGGTACTTTTCAATATATAATTTAGCTTTGCTTGAAATATTTCTATTTTACGTTGATGGCTATTTAATTTAGTATGCAATATTTAATTATTTGAACGTTCAGTCGGCCATTTAGAATTCTTAATCCACTGGCTCTGTGTTTAACAAGGAAATTCGATGAATTTATATCCCACGCCAAGAACTGGTTATTACTAACATAACAACTGGAGGCATAAGGTTTCATTTATATATTTATCATGGCATAAAGAGAAATATCCTTTGTACAAAATTCAGAGCAATAACAGAGGCCATAACTCCGTATTAAATAGTATTATCTGGACATGCGAATGAGATGCAATTGCTTTTTTGTATTGATGGTACCAATAAAGATTTGTTGAAATCAATCCAGCAGTTGCAAAGAAATAGCAATATTGCTCTATTTACATATTTCATAACTAATCAAGGGCCATAGCTCTGTGTTTATGGGGTGTGACCTGAACAAGGAAACGATATGCGGATCTCGTCTTGGTATTAATGGTTTCCATAAAGTTTTATTGAATTTAAACCCATAAATGAGAAATATTGCAGAAACGTTTATTGCTCTACATGCATACTTCATAACTAATCAAGGGCCATTACTCCTGTGTTGGAGGGTCTGACCGGAGGATCTCGTCTTGGTATAGAAGATTCGTATAAAATTTGGTTGAATTACTGCAGTAGATGCAGAGAAAATGCACGGAAACGATTATTGCTCTATATGCATACTGCATAACTAATCAAGGGCCATAACCCTGTGTTGAAGGGTCTGACGGTATGTGCATCTCGTCTTGGTATTGATGGTTCCCATAAAGTTTCGTTTAATTCCAGCCAGTAGTTGCAGAGAAATAGCACGGAAACTATTATTTGTATATATGCATACAGTATACCTAATCAAGGGACATAACTCTGTGTTAAAGGGTCTAACCGAAGCAATACGATGATATGTGCATCTCATCTTGGTATTGATTGTTCTCCTAGTTTCGTTGACTTCCAGCCAGTAGTTTCTGAGACGAAATTTGGACGGACGGATGGACGTACTTACGAAATGGTACTTATGTGACTTTTCCTTTGATCTTTTTAGCCATTTCTAGTCACACAAGGCCTAAAAAAGACCTCTCCGATCCTATTTCGAAAGAATCATAATATGTGTTTATTGGCTGAATAATGCCAAATACAATAATTGAAATTGCACCTGATATTTTTAAAGTCTAATAAAATCAAAACTACGCGGTAAAAGTATTTTATAAGATCAACCAATTTACTTTTGAAAAGATTTAGGCAAACTTGAAAACATTCTCTCATTCTGGTAAATTTGGAGATTTTTTGAATGAGGTTCACCAAGTAGGAAAATGGTCAAACAAGTGTTAAAAATGGGCCTGGTAGAGTAATATTTGTATATTTACTTCACACATTTTTGAGAAGAAACAATCATTTTGCTTGTGTGATTTGTTAGCTGAATGCTATTATTTGTTTCTTCACAATAGTCAGTAGTAAAACAATTTTCATGAGGATGATACCATGAATGTTTTAAAGTTTCCTCATTTCTGAAAAAGACCCCTTCAAAAAAGTGTCCATAATATGAAAACCGTACGGCAAATTTGTCAGTTGTTTTTTAAACCATACATCTGACCCATGTTGTCTATTTTTCAGTTCCTTAAAGTGCCCATTTAAAAGGTGGTCATACCTTAATTCTTAATTTTTCAGACAGTTCAGGTATACATTCATGGAAGTAATCAATGTCTATAGTTTCACAAAATAAGTTACCATCTAGGCCTTTCCGAATGTATGTTCTTAAACTTCTTTCTCATTCTATCCAACAATGTATCTTGTTTTTTCTTTCTTTTTAGTAAGATCTTTTGACCAATTACTAGTTTCACTATGATTTAATTGGCAGTTAAAACATTGAATTTGTTATTTCATGCCAAGTGTGTTTAAAAAGAAATAAACTTCATTATTTCAAACAATATAAATACTGTCATAATTTAAGTACATAGTACAAATATATAGAGGACGTTAATAAGCTTAATAGCTTTTTGCCTATACGCCGAATACGCAGGTGCGTACTATTCATTTTGGAAAATCATTTCAATGCGAAAAATGGCTTTAAAAAAAGTGCCATCGGGCCTGCGGTCAACTTACGTAATGTATAAAAATACCATATTTATTGTATTTGATTATAACATGGCCTTACAAATAGAAAGACCCTGATAATAATGTACTAGATTCTATTTTAACTTAGTTATATAACATTATTCATTTGTTTTAAATGTAGATATAGGTACCTCTTTCCGTTTTTAAAAGTGATCAACTTTTGTATTAAATTCGCCTGACATGTAGCTTGAATACCAGCTCTTTCCGTAAAATATTACGAAATAATACATTAGCTTTTGAAAAAGTTGCATTTCTTTTTAATTTTATGAATGAAAGAAAATAATGCAAACATTTTGATAATATCGACATGTCATAGATATCACAAACATGTAAGACAATACGTCGAAACAAAATTTCTTAAATGTGTGGTATTATAAATGTGATATCTTTAAATGACTTAAGTTTTATTTTGAGCGGAATAGGGCACGTTCTTAATATTGATTTTACTGAATAATCAAACAAAATATGTGTACAAGTTCACATGAGACGTACAAGTTCGATATGTCGTATCAAGTGAGCGTCTGAAAATCAGTCTGTTGCAAATTGTTTCAACATTGAATTTTGGAAGGATTTTTTTTTTCTTGCAAACATCATTGAAGTGAAATGACATTTTTTAACAATTTGAAAAAATAGAGTAAATTTTAAAAATGGTAAAATCCAAAAATTACATTGCTAGAACGTTTACCAAATATTGACTTGTGCGATTTCTTAAATATCTGCCAATTTTATAGTGGATGCAACATGATCCTGACCTCCCCTTTGGCTGAATATATAACGTATTTTACAGAGCTTGATTAAACAAGATATGTTTGTAAAACATGTATGCCCCCTATCAGCAGCCAATTAGTCATGTGATAAGGTTATTATGCATGACTTCTGACCCAGTGATCAAACAATTAATAAGGGTTATAAAGTATCTACTGGTCATGACCTTGACCTTTGACCTCTTGACCCAAAACTCAATAGGGGTCATCTGCTGGTCACGACCAATCATCATACAAAGTTTGAAGTTCCTAGGCCTAGGCGTTTTTAGTAAATTGATCAGAAACCGTTTTTACCTACAAGGTCAATGTGACCTTGACCTTTGACCCCTTGACCCCAAAATCAATAGGGGTCATCTGCTGGTCATGACCAATCACCATGCCTAGGTTGAAGTTCCTAGGCCTAAGGGTTCTCTTATTATTGATCGGAAACCGTTTTAACATACAAGGTCAATGTGACCTTGACCTTTGACCCCAAAATCAATAGGGGTCATCTGCTGGTCATGACCAATCACCATGCCAAGTTTGAAGTTCCTAGGCCGAAGCGTTCTTTAGTTATTGATCAGAAACCGTTTTTACTTACAAGGTCAGTGTGACCTTGACCTTGGACCCCTTAATCCCAAAATCAATCGGAGTAATCTGCTGGTCATGACAAATCACCATACCAAGTTTGAAGTTCCTAGGCCGAAGTGTTCTTGAGTTATTGATCAGAAACCGTTTTTACTTAAAAGGTCAATGTGACCTTGACCTTTGACCCCTTCACCTAAAACTCAATAGGGGTCATCTGCTGGTCATGACCAATCATCACACAAAGGTTGAAGTTCCTAGGCCTAAGCGTTTTTAGTTAATTGATCGGAAACCGTTTTTACCTACAAGGTCAATGTGACCTTGACCTTTGACCCCTTGACCCCAAAATCAATAGGTCATCTGCTGGTCACGACCAATCACCATACCAAGTTTGAAGTTCCTAGGCATAAGGGTTCTTAAGTTATTGATCGGAAAGCATTTTTACCTACAAGGTCAATGTGACCTTGCCCTTTAACCCCTTAACCCCAAAATCAATAGGGGTCATCTGCTGGTCATGACCAATCACCATACCAAGTTTGAAGTTCCTAGGCCTAAGGGTTCTTTAGTTATTGATCGGAAACCGTTTTTACCTAAGAGGTCAATGTGACCTTGACCTTTGACCCCTTGACCCCAAAATCCATAGGGGTCATCTACTGGTCATGACCAATCACCATCTCAAGTTTGAAGTCCCTAGGCCTAAGGGTTCTTTCATTATTGATAGGAAACCGTTTTTACCTACAAGGTCAATGTGACCTTGACCTTTGACCCCTTAACCCCAAAATCAATAGGGGTCATCTGATTGGTCATAACCAATCACCATACCAAGTTTGAAGTTCCTAGGCCTTACGGTTCTTTAGTTATTGATTGGAAACCGTTTTTACCTACAAGGTCAATGTGACCTTGACTTTTGACCCCTTGACCCCAAAATCAATAGGGGTCATCTACTGATCATGACCAATCACCATACCAAGTTTGAAGTTCCTAGGCCTTAAGGTTCTTTAGTTATTGATCGGAAACCGTTTTTGCTTTCAAGGTCAATGTGACCTTGACCTTTGACCCCTTAACCCCAAAATCAATAGGGGTCATCTACTGATCATGACCAATCACCATACCAAGTTTGAAGTTCCTAGGCCTTAAGGTTCTTTAGTTATTGATCGGAAACCGTTTTTGCTTACAAGGTCAATGTGACCTTGACCTTTGACCCCTTGACCCCAAAATCAATAGGGGTCATCTACTGATCATGACCAATCTTCATACCAAGTTTGAAGTTCCTAGGCCTTAAGGTTCTTTAGTTATTGATCGGAAACCGTTTTTGCTTTCAAGGTCAATGTGACCTTGACCTTTGACCCCTTGACCCCAAAATCCATAGGGGTCATCTACTGGTCATGACCAATCACCATACCAAGTTTGAAGTTCCTAGGCCTTAAGGTTCTTTAGGTATTGATCGGAAACCGTTTTTGCTTTCAAGGTCAATGTGACCTTGACCTTTGACCCCTTGACCCCAAAATCAATAGGGGTCATCTACTGGTCATGACCAATCACCATACCAAGTTTGAAGTTCCTAGGCCTAAGGGTTCTTTAGTTATCACTCGGAAACCATTTGGTCTACGGACCGACGGACCGACAAGTGCAAAGCAATATACCCCCTTTTCTTCGAAATGGGGGCATAATAAATGAAGTATTAACATTTATTCAAATGCGAGTAACTAACACGGTGCTGGTGTCATAGGCAATGCGAAGAGCCTTCCCAAATGTAATCGAGTCAACACAACCATTCAATAAGTGTCGAAATAATGGAGTTATGCCAATTAATATCCATGCATATACTAAAACAGAATCTCAAAATGCATTGAGAAATAAGCATCCAAGTAGAAGCGTACTACGTCGCAATATATCTTTAAAATGTGCTATTTTTAAAAACTTATACATAACTAATTAGATGAATTTCAAGAGCGAATTTCAATGTTATATTAAATTATTTCCATGATGTAGATTGTTTTTTGTTGTTTTTTTTTTTTCAAAAAGAGTGTCTTTAATCTAGATTATTTGATTTGTTTTTCGGTCATTGGGTACTATGCTTCCTAACTTTTCGTTTTGATTTGAATATTAAACTGTTAAATCGCGTAGAATTGCTTGGGCGAAATTTATGGCGAACGAAAAATCCAAAACAATGAGAAAGATGTTCTTCTTGGCATAACATTCTCCGATCATTGAACAAAACAAAAACAAGCTTTTAAATCGGGTAGTTTAAAAAACTGTTATTACCTTTTTCAGCTTTGTTTTTGTCAAGAGCTCTACAACGGTAGTATTGAGGACTCTCATTTAAATGAGAAAGAGCAAACCAGCATTTACTACCTCCCTGGGTGTAATTAGTCTTTCATAAGATTGCTTTTTTAGGATTTAAGCCACATCTTTGTGATATTAAATGCGTGTGAAATTGTATTATCGAATCATCATTAAAAGATTAAATCCGTGCGTGTACATTTGTGCGTATATTTAAAATTGCTCTAGCTACGCCCCTGAGACAGTTGTATTCATTGTTTGAATAAATTATGTTAGATCGGGTTTCTTTTTCCATACTTAAATCGGTTTATGTAACCATATTGGAAAATCAATATGTAGATTATTAGGACAGGTACGCTTTTAAACTGACAACAATTCAATTAAAAATATCTGACTATCGCAAGTATCGATCACTAGGTATGATTATTAAGTGAACTGTGAGAATTCGGTTGTTTATTTTTATCATTATAAACATTTTAATCATTTGGATGATGTTTGTGTACAACTAGAGGGTATCTTGTAACGAGTTTATCGTTTATATTCAGAATATAAGCAGTAAGCACAACAACTAGGAATGTAAGACAGTGAAATGATCAGTTTGCAAATACAAACTCAAAATAGATTCTGTCTCTTGTGTAGTACTTTCAAAAGTGAACTAAATTTTATGCTGTGATCTGTTTTCAAATATGGAGGAGTTTTGTAGTGATGTTATTGAAAAGGTCTAGATAGATAGATAGATAGATATTTATTCATGTATACATAAAACAAACACTTTAGCATTTTATATAAAACTGATGACACAATTGTAATAAAATATTTCGGAAGTTTGTCAAGCATAAATATCACAGACGGCTCATTAAATAATAAAATATTATAACTAAAAACAAAATCTAAAACTCTTTCTTTCCTATGACTAGATATCAATTTACTAGTTTAATAAAATGTAAGGACGTAAATGGAAACATGTATAGAGTAGTGTGCAATAACCTCGGATTGCCCATGAAAGCCCGAAGGCTTATTTCCAATGGGGTCCTTGGATATATACTTACTATAATATACAATATAAAACACAAAAACATTGAAAAATACAAAACGTTGGAAACAGGAAGATGTCATTTACGTAAAATATCAAACTTTAGTAGTATTTCCATTAACTTTGCTAAAAAGAAAACAATAAAAATGAGATCAATATCTAGTCATACTAGTGGATTTAATTATGATTTACTAACCTAACTGTTCTAGTAAATGGGCCTTCACAGAGCTTTTGAAATTTCCTATCTTATTAATTTTTTTGATGTATGTTGGCAAGGAATTCCAATCATTAATTGCTTTTTGAAAAAAAGTTACATTATCTTTCCCATAACTTCTTGGGACCCTAAAATTGTACTGATTCGACCGAGTTGAATAAGAATGAATGTCTCGAACAGGTATAAAATTTTCTATCATATATGAAGGACACTGGTTATTAACAATTTTAAAAACATGATTAAGACGTAATTGCTTATTTCTGTTTTCTACATTAAGTAAAGACATATTAGCAAGAATAACATTATTGACACTATCTCTAGGTCCCATACCGTGTATAAATCTAACAATTTTATTTTGACAAATTTGAAGCTTATTTTTAAAACACTTGTTCAGGCTCGGCTGTTTAAATCATGAGAAGGCAGAAGTAGAAGATGTAACAAATGGACTGGACCAATTGATAAATCGTTTTGTTGATCTTATGTCAGCAAGGTTTCCAGACTTTAACATTAAACGCGTGACACGTTGCGGAAGTATGGCTGAGAAAACAAGAATCAAAGAAAATGAACAATTAGAATATGATTATATTATTGAAATGGAATCCTGGCCAAGATGTGGTGAGCTAAAATTTCGAAGATCCTGTGAAGGATCAATGCAACCTCTTTATAAAGTATCAGCTAATGACTATGTATGTTTAAGCACTCAAATTATAACTGTTTTCCGTGACAATTTATTAAAATCAATTGAAAAAGGTTGCAAGAAATTTTTTTGTCCGTCTCTAAGACACAAACAGGTGTATTTAGGCGAAGGGAATAACAAAATAGCTTACAGGTGTCAAAGCTGTAGTATATATATGACTACTGGTTGTCTAATACTTCAGTCATCAACTAATGAGCCACAGTATCCGAAAGACAAAATGTATTTCACTTTTGCACGGAAATACATGTATCAGGCAAGCATTAATCATTCTTCATTATCCTCTACTCAAATCGAACATTATAGTGACAATATTTGTGATGTCTCTGTAGACATCCATCCCGTTTTAATTTTTGCTCCAGAACGAGTGTTGGAACATTATTCGGAGAAAAGAGATGTTTTATCAAAAATGGAAAGCAATTGCTATCTTTTTCCAAACAATACAAACACTAGCCCAAGCTGTGACGGGAGGACTGGGTGCTGGAGAATATCTCACTATGACATAGAAGTACAGATGCTGCAACAAACATGTCAGCTGCATAGGAACATGTATATGATCCTAAAATTCATAAAGGAAAATTATTTAACTTCTCTGACACGCATCACGGCTTATGGCAAAAGCTTAAAGTAACATCTTATGAAATTAAAACCGCTGTACTTCATCATATTAAAAACTGTAACTTGCCTGAACCTGACCTTAGAAGGTGTCTCTTAAGCACTATAAAACATTTATCTTTATGTTTTCAAGAGGAATCACTTCCTAATATAGGCTGTGGATTTAACATTTTCCTTCTTGAAACAAATCATGGATATGACACAGGCTAGACAGGCAGAAAGACAAGCTAGAAAATAATAGGATATATATTTGAAAGTCTTCATGAATTACTCACTACAGGTTTAAAAACAGGGAGAGCAGGAGTTTTGAGGAATTTAGAATCAATACAATTAGAAGTTAATAGAGCATTCGGCGGGTCAAAACATACAATAAAAATTAAGGAGATAGAAACTTATCATGTTCAAGCATGCAAAAACTTTTTGAGTGAATATGTTCACAAAAGAATCAGTAGAACAGCTGAGTCTCTCTTTCGTGAATTTACAATGAAGATGTATAGGTATGAAAGATTGTCTCGATTACTCAACCAAAATTCACAAATGAATATATTAAATGAGGATATGACAAGAAAGATCGAAGATGTAATAAACAACTGAAAGAATATGAAGGGTACTACACGTTCCCAATATGCTTCGGAATATTAGAAATGGACAACTACTAAGAGGATGTTATATCTAAACTTGTAAGCACAGTTCATATGTCTAAAAGTTTAAAATGGAAACAAGAACGTTTTTGTTAAACACAAATGCCCGCGGCTCAGATTCTTCAAACAACTCAGCGACCCCCAAACTCCATCCGAACTTTAAGCCAAAGGACCAACTTAGGTATTTTTCTTGTAAATATGAGACATTGGTAAAAAAACAACAACAACAAAACAACAAAGGCTGTATTCAAAAGTGTTAAAATCTATTTTTAGCACTGGTGACCTTGACCCAAATGACATCCTTTCAAATTTGAAAATTATCAGTAAAAAAATAAAGGCTAGCAAATTTGTAGAAAACTATTATTGTATTATGGGCTTTCTTGGCCATGAACACTGACCCCTTACTCAATCGAAAGAAAAAACATGCCAGTTATATTCCAACCAAATATGAAAGACATCTGTCCATCAATAAAGGCTCTATTGGCAAAAGTGAAAATATCTATTTTTTTGCACTGGTGACCTTGACTCAACTGACATCTTACTTAATCGAAAGGAAGAAGACCATGCAAGTTATCATCTTTTCAAATATGAAGTACGGCAGTGGAGAAAATAAAATCTATTGAAGAAAATGTGTAGAAATCTATTTTTGGCATCCTTGACCTTGACCAACTAACCCGTACCTCAATCAAAAAAAAAAATATCATGCAAGTTATATTCATACCAACTATGAAATACATGTGTCAATAAATAAAAGTTGTATAGGCAAAAGTGTAAAAATCTAATTTTAGCACTGTTGACCTTAACTAAGATGGCGCCAAATTCCATCCAAAGAAATAATACCATGCAAGTTATCTTTCTTCCAAATATGAAATACATCTATCAATAAATAAAGGCTATATGGCCAAGTGTAAAAACCTATTTTAAGCACTGGTTATCTTCACCCACTCACCCCTACCTCAATCAGAAGGAAGAATACCATGCAAGTGATCTTCCTATAAAATATATAAAACATCTGTCAATAAGTAAAGGCTGTATGAGCAAAAGCCTAAAAATCTTTATTTAGCACTGGTGACCATTACCGAATTGACCCCTAAGTCTATCTCAAGAAATAAAAAACAATTGTTATATTCCTATCAAATATCAGAAACATCTGTCAATAGAATAGAGTTCTAGTATGAAAATATATAAGTTTTTGACATTAATGACCTTGGCCTAAATGATCCCTAACTAAACCCAAAGGAAGTGGACCTCCCTCAGCAGTTTGTATTAAGCATGACTGACATCAACTTAAAAACAATAGCTGTCACAGGAGACAGCAAATTTCGAATAATAAAATACTGGACTCAGTTAGGAAGAAAAAAACTATGAAAGAACTAGAAATGTGCCGATAGGACACGGGTGCCCCCACCTCGCCACTGTTCTGTCAATCTTATGACTCTAGGTTTAATATTTTTTGAAAACTAAAAATCTTTTACTAAGTAAAGGGCAAGAACTTTACAAATACTGAATAAATCTACAAGCAAACCCCAAGGTGCATAAGTACACATGCTGACCAACATTCTTGTAAACTTTCAGGCCTACAAGTGAAATACTTTTTGAGCTATGTATGAACAAGTTGAAAATTGCAACTTTATACTACTTTAAGCCAAGGTCAATAACTCTAACAAAACTTTAAAAAAATCCACATGCAAAGTCCCAGGTGCATAGCTTCACAGTGATGTGAATCATTATTCCTGTAATTTAGTGATGTTGATCATTATTCTGATTCTTACTCAATCACTCAGAGAACAAATTACAACATAATGAAACGGTTTTTACTAAGTCAAGGGAAATAATTCTACAATACAAGATAAATACACAAGCGAAACCAGATGTGCAAAACTAAATATGCTGAGCAACCTTCCCGTAAGGTTAAATGACTCTAGGTCAAATCCTTTTTGAATTACATGCGACACAAGTTGAAAATTGCAAAAAAAATTTAAGTCAAGGGCAATAACTCTAAAATATTAAATAAATCCAGACGAAAATACCCAGGTTTTGTGACACAAAAGAGAACGGACGGACGGACGGATGGACGGACGGACGGGCGGACAAGGGTAAATCTAAATGCCTGCCACTTAAGTGGGGGCCCAAAAAATCAATTTTGTATTATTATGTATTAAGTGATAGTAAAAAAATAACATTTGGTAACATAAATTCCAAGTGTAAGGGGGAATAATTCTGGAAAAAGTCACGCTAGAGTTATGAAACTTGTCACACAACATGTGTGTAATAATAAGAGATATATATTGAAAGTTTGAAGTAGATAATTTAAAAAGTAAAGAAGTTATTATATTTTAAAAGGAAATCAAAAGTTCAAAGAGATATAAATCTGAAAATATTGCTCCAAGAGTTATGAGCCTTGTCACATGAAATGTAAATGATGATAAGGAATGAGTATTTTAAGTTTGAGGTAGATACCTTTAAAACTTTCCAAGCATAAACATCTATGTGTATGGGAAGAAAATTCTTTCAATATTGGTGCTAGAGCTATGAACCTTGTCACATAACATGTGGTTATTGAAAAGGAACATATATTTGACGTATGAAGTTTATCCCTTAAGAAATAAATAAGTAACAGTAAAAAATAATATTTTAAGGAAAATTCTTAGTTCAAGGGGAGATAAATCTAAAAATATTGGTGCTAGAGCTATGAACCTTGTCATATAAGATGTCGTTGGTGATAAGGAACATAATTATATTTGATTTTTGAGGTTGATACCTTAAGAAATGGAAAACGGTATAGTGAAACATATTTTACTGCACCAAATCTTTAATCTGATATCTCGACGCGGACGCCGACAACGACGCCGGGGCGAGTAGGACAGCTATACATATACTTCGTTTAGTCGAGCAATTAAGGGGCTAAATGAGCAAAAATGGTTCAATTTGTTACACCAGTGACCTTGACCTTGACCCCAGGGACACCTTACTCCATAAAAAGTTAGAGTACAATGGCCGAACGATTTTATTGCCTGTCCTATTTCGTCAAATTTTTCATTGAATTATGCTTGTTTCTCGCTTCCTGTCTTTGAAATCATACAAATGTGATATTTGAAAGTGAAAAGTAGGAAGAAGTATTAAATTTAATGAATCCAGATTGCTTCCTATACATTCTCATCTTAATAGTATTCTGCTTGATAACACACGTGTACATCAGCGTAAAGGTATTTAAAATACAAGAATAAAATACAAACATGTACATTATATAGAATTTATTTCACCAGCAAAATATATGTTTCAATTACATAAATAAAATTGTCAATTATTTTGGAAATAAAGTCAGGTTTTTTTTTGTTTTTGATGTTTTATTTTTGTATTTCAGACGCAGAAAAGTTGCCTGTAAGCATTAAGCATTTGACAGTAAGCATTTGACAGTAAGCAGTTGACCCTTGACAGTAGGCAGTTGACAGTAAACAGTAGGCTGTCGTTTATGGGGAATTCCGTAATTCGTAACCATTTTTCGTTGATAATGAAAAAATTTAATAAAAAGGTTATTATTTCGTTTTTTTGTAAAATGTGGTATACATTTTCACTCATCATGATAAAATGCCACATATTTTCACTCGCCTCCAGGCTCGTGGAAATATGTGGCATTTTATCATGTTGAGTGAAGCTATATTCCAAATTTCACTCACACGAAAAATTATCCTGCTATTACTAATAGAAAAAAGGAGGCGTAAGGCTTTATTCATATATTTATCATGGCATTTACAGATATATCCTTTGTACATGATGAAAAAATCACAGCAATAACAGAGGACATAACGCCGTGTTAAATACAGTATAATGGAACGCCATAGCTGCCTCATCTTGTTACATTTCGTTTTATTTTTCCCTAAAAGCGTCATATTATGTATAATAGAAGTGTTAGCTTGCCAACATTTTATGGGAGCCTGTCTTAACGAAGTCTTATTATGTCAAATATTAATTTTATCTTGTCAAAACGCAGTGCTGACTTGTCTAAACACTGTCTTATTATTTCAAAACGCCATGTTATCCTGTGCAAATCTGGTGTTAACATGCCGAATGGAAGTCATAATATGTCTAACATGCATGCCATCTTTTCTAATTAAGATTTCATTATTTCTGAACAAAGAGTGTTTAAATGTGGTGTTGAATTGTCTTGAAATTGTCTTATCATGTGAAACAGTAGTGTTATCTTGTCGGAAGTTGGTGTCATCTTGTCCAAATATGATCCTGGTATGTTATGACACTGCTGTATTTTGTTATACTGTCGTTTTGTCTTGTCCAAATGTGATATTCACTTGTCTTAACACTGTCACATTTTGACAGACTGCCATGTCATTGTGTTCAAAATCGGTGTTATCTTGCTTAAAAAATGTCTTTTATGTCAAAATAGCATGCTGTCTTGTCCAACTGTGGTTGGTAATTTGTCTAGAAATTGTCTTAACATGTGAAACAGTTGTGTTACGGTATCTTGTTGGAACTTGGTGTCAACTTGTCAAACTCAAGTCTTATCATGTCGGCTAGTAGTAATATCTTGTACAACCGTTATATTGACCTGGCTGAGTGCTGTCTTGTTTTGTCAAACAGTTTTGTTGCTTTGTATGAGGTGGCATTATTCTTTCTTATTGTGCCAAAACATCATGCTGTCTTGTCTAAAACTGTTGCTATCCTGTCTAAAAATACCATTATTATGTGAAATACTAATGTTGACTTGCCAATAAATTTTGTTTGTTTGTGTGAACGTTATTTTATTGGCAAGTCATTATGTCAAACAGTATTTTGACTTGTCGAAAGATGGTATTGACACGCCTAAACACTGCCTTATTTTCTCAGATCGCCAATCTATTTTATCCAAACTTTATGTTAACTGGCCTAAACAACGTATCATTATGTGAAATAATGATGGTATCTTTACAAATTATGGTTATGAACTGTTAAAATGCTATTTTAATTTGTCAAACTGTCATGCTATTATGTCCAAATGCAGATTCAACTTGTCTATCTTCGTATTATCATTTCAAATAGTAATATAATCTTGTAGAAACGTGGTGATGACTTGTCTAAAATTACTATCTTTTTGTCAAAGTGTCATTTTATTTTGTCAACGTTCGGAGTTATTTTTACTAAACATCGTCCTTTTATGGCGAAGTATTTTTTTCCCTTTTCAAATGTGGTGTTTATTTGTTGAAACACAGTATCATTATGTGATACAGTGGCTTTGACTTGCCAGTTTATAACGTTAACATGTCTAAATGCCGTCTCATTATGTCAGATAATCATGTTATCCTGTCCAGATGCGATGTTGTCAAAATTTAATTAAAATAATTATAACACTTCTGTTATACATTATAAGAAATAGTTTAGACAAGTCATTACCACATTTCGACAAGATAACGCAATTTTTTTTACTTTATAAGACTGAGTTTTACCAGTCAAAACTACTTTTTGACTAAATAGCATACAGTTTATCATAATAAGGCATGATTTAGCCCAGTCAACACCCAATTTCCGCAAGATAATTCGAACATTTGATATAAAAATACAATTCAGTAGTGTACGTTGGCAATTTAGTACAGTTGTTTGACACAATAAGACAATGTTTAGGCATTTAAACACCGTATTTTGGCAAAATAACATGACAGTTTGATAAAATAAAGCTGTCCTTTTACAGGTCAACACCAAATTTCGACAAGAGAACAATATTGTTTCAAATGATCAGACAGTCTTTTGAGAAAAAAAACAGCTCCACAATTTGACCAAATAGCGCGACTAGTTGACATAATATGAAACATTTCAGACAAGCCAAAACGACATTTTGACATGATAACACTACTGTTTGAAATAATTTAACAAGTCCACATCAAATTTTAAAGAGATAAGACTACTATTATGTATAATAAGGCAATGTTTAGACAAGTTGACAAACTACAATGGCATTACAACGCTTATATTTGACATAATAAGACGCTTTCTGGGCAAGATAAAAGGAAGTGTAATAACATGAGGCAGCTATGGCGTTCAATACAGTATTATCTGGACATGCGAATGAGATGCAAATTGCTTTTTTGTATTGATGGTACCAATAAAGATTTGTTGAAATCAATCCAGCTTTTGCAAAGAAATAGCAATATTACTCTAAATCAATTCTACATAACTAATCAAGGGCCATAACTCTGTGTTAAAGGGTCTGACCTGAACAAGGCAACGATATGCGGATCTCGTCTTGGTATTAATGGATTCAATGAAGTGTAATTGAATTAAAGCCAATAGATGAAGATAAATAGCGCAGAAACGATTATTGCTCTATATAGATACTGCATCACTTATCAAGGGCCACAACTCTGTGTTGAAGGATCTGACCGGAGCAACTCGTCTTGGAATAGAAGGTTCCAATAAAATTCGTTGAATTCCTGCCATTAGTTGCAGACAAAAAGCACTGAAATGATTATTGCTCTACATACATACTGCCTAACCAATTCATGGCAATAACTCTGCGTCAAGGGTCGGACAGGAACAAGGCGATGATATGCACATCTCTTGGTATTGCTGATTCCCATAAAGTTTCGTTGAATTCCTGCAAATGGTTGCAGAGGATTAGCTCGTAAACGATTATTGCTCTATTTGCATACTGCAGAACTAATCAAGGGCCATAATTATGTAATGGAGGGTCTGACCAGAGCAAGGCAGCAATATGCGCATCACGTCTTGGTATTGATGGTTCCAATAAAGTTTCGTTGAATTCCTGCAAATGGTTGCAGAAAATAGCGCAGAAACGATTATTGCTCTATATGCATTTGCATAACTAAGGAAGGGTCATAACTCTGTGTTGAAAGGTCTGACCAGAGCAAGGCGATGATATGCGCACCTCGTCTTAGTATTAAAGGTTCCAATACAGTTTCGATGAATTCCTATTAGTTGTTGCAGAGAAATAGCACAAAAATGATTTTTGCTCTATATGCATACTGCATAACTTATCAAGGGCCATGTTGAAGGATCTGACCGGAGCAACTCGTCTTCGAATAGAAGGTTCCAATGCAGTTTCGTTGAATTCCTGCTAGTTGTTGCAGAGAAATAGCACAAAAACGATTATTGCTTTAATTGCACACTGCATAACTGACCAAGGGTCATAACTCTGTGTTGAAAGGTCTGTCAGGTACAAGGCTACGATATGCGCATCTCGTTTTGGTATTGATGTCTCCCATAAATTTTGTTGAATTCCAGCAAGTAGTTGCAGAGAAATAGTACGGAAACGATTATTGGTACATGTATATATGCATACTACATAATTAATCAAGGGCAATAACTCTGTGTTAAAGGGTCTGATGGAAGCAATACGATGATATGTGCATCTTCTATAGATTCGTTCAATTCCAGCCAGTAGTTGCAGAGAACTAGTGTGGAAACGAAATTCGGATGGACGGATGGACGGACCAACTAAAGAAATGGTACTTATGTGACTTTTCATTTGATCTTTTTGGCCATTTTAGTCACACAAGGCCTAAAAAGACTTCTCAGATCCCTTTTTGAAAGAATCATAATACATGTATTTATTTATTGGCTGACTAATGCTAAATACAATAACAGAAATTGCACCTGATATTTTCAAAGTCTAATAATATCAAAACTACTCAGTAAAAGTATTTTATAAGATCAACCAATACACTTTTGAAAAGATGAACTTTGAAAACATCCCCACATTCTGGTAAAAGGGATTTTTTAATGAACCAAGTAGGAAATAGTCAAATAAGTGTTTAAAATTGGCATGGCAGAGTGACATTTGTATATGAACTTCAAACGTTTTGAGTAGAAATAATCATTTTCCTTGTGTGATTTATTAGCTGAATGCTATTTTTTTTCTTCACAATAGTCAGTCGGAAAACAATTTTCTTAAGGATGATATTATGTATTATTTAGAGTTTCCTCATTTCTGAAAAAGAGCCTGTTGTTGTCTTTTAAGCCATATATCTGACCAACGTTGTCTATTTTTCAGTTGCTTAAAGTGTCTATTAAAAAGGTGGTCATATCTTAATTCTAAAAATTTCCAAGCAGTTCAGTTATACATTCGTGAAAGTAACCGATTTCTCACAAAATATTTCGACCTGTCCGTATGTATCTTTTCAAACTTCTTGGACAATTGCTAGTTTCGCTATAAATTAATACGCAGCGTAAATCTTGGAATTGTTCTTTCATTCCAAATTTGTTTAAAAGAAAATAAACTGCATTATTTCAAACAATATAAATACTGTCATAATTTAACTACATAGTACAAATAGATCAGAAGTCATTTTTAAGCTTTCGGCTCTTCGTGTATCTATTTATTGTAAATGCATAGGGTACTTAACATATTGTATCCATTGTTTGAAATAAACTATGTTTAAACTATTAACTAGATCAGGTTTCTTTTTATATTTTGGCTTTCAATTTGTATTTTAGCATTCAACCATATCTTAAATCGGTTATTTTACTATATTGGAAAATTAAACTGTAGATTTATACGGGTATTGTTAAAACTTAAATTAACAATTCAATTAATAAATATCTGATTTATCACTAGTATTGATCACAAAGTGCATTGTAAGCCTTCGGTTGTTCATTATGAACATTTAAATAATTTTCATGAATATTCTATATTATGTTTTTGTACAACTAGTATGTATCGTATAATGCGTTTATCGGTTATCTTCAGAATGTAAGCGGTATCAGCACAACAACTAGGAATGTAGGACAGTGATTGATAAGTTTGTAAACATAACATTGATTCTTGTCTCTTGTTTAGTACTTTCAAAAGTGAAATTTATATTGTGTTCTGATCTGTAGTCTTGAATATAAATATGGAGGAGTTTTGTAGTGATGTAATTGAAAGGGTCTGTTTGAATCATGAAAAAGCAGAAGTAAAAGATATAAGAAATGGACTGGAACAATTTATAAATAATTTTGATGATTTTATGACCGCATATATGGTTTCCATACTTTAACATTAAGCCTGCATCAATTTTGTCGTTCTTTAGGGATTCAGTTTTTCTCTGTTTTGTAGAAATGTGGAAACACGAATTGAATTCCATGACAAAGATACAGAAAAATGGTTGCAGAAAATAGCGCAGACACGATTATTGCTCTTTATACATTTGCATAACTAATCAAGGGCCATAACTCTGTGTTGAACGGTCTGACCTGAGCAAGGAAGCGATATGCGAATATCTGTTATTATCTTGGTATTAAAGGTTCCAACATATGCCAGTTGTTGCAGAGAAATAGCACGGACACGATAAATGCTCTAAATGCATACTGCATAGTTGATCAAGGGCCATAACTCGGTGATGAAGGGTTTAACCGGGGCAAGGCAACAAAATGCCCATCTCATCTTGGTATCGATGGTTCTCAAAAATGTTCATTGAATTCATGCCACTGGTTGCTGCAGAGAAATAGCAGAGAAATAGCACGGAAACGATTATTGCTCTTTATGCATACTGCATAACTAATCAAGGGCCATAACCCTATTTTGAAGGGTCTGACCGAAGCATTACGATGATATGTGCATCTCGTCTTCGTATTGATTGTTCCCCTAGTTTCGTTAAATTCCAGCCAGTAGTTGCAGAGACGAAATTTGGACGGACGGATGGACGGACGTACTTACGAAATGGTACTTATTTGACTTTTTATTCGATCTTTTTAGCCATTTCTAGTCACACAAGGCCTAAACAAGATTGCATTTGAGAAAAATGCTATGCCACCGCATTAATACAAAACTAAAAAGTAGTGTAGGAACAAATTTTTTTTGTTTCTATACAACTGAAGACTGTCATAATGCATAGATACCTGACCTATCTAATTCTTAAAAGATCAGAGTAGGAATATATCAATGCACTTGAGTCTAGTGAATTTGGTGGTGAAGGTCATATTTCACACAGTCTAAATTGAATGACTACATCAAAGGACAACACAGTAAGACACTTTGTCAAACTCTAGGTCAGCTGATATCAAAGTTCACTTTACATCTTTATCTGTGCACATGGTTCAAATTTCATAGCTGTACATCAAAGGACAAGAAAGAAGGTCACATCATCAAAATCTAGGTCGCCTGATATCAAAGTTCAATTTAAAACTGTGTACATGATCAAAATTTCATTGCTGAACATCAAAGTTCAAGAAAGTAGGTCACTGTCCCCTTGGGCAAGGTAAAAGTTTGACCCAAGGGTTTAATTCAAAACAATCTTGGTACAGGTCCACCAAAAAACATTTAAAGTCAAATATCTAAGCTGTAGCTTTCTTTCATTCAGAAAACATGTGTTTTATTTTCTGTTTTTACTATATGTATATAATGAGAATCACTGCCCCCGGCAGGGCCAATTTTGACCCCAGGGGAAAAATTTGAACAACTTTGGTAGAGGACCTATAGATGATATTATATAGCAAACATCAAAGCCTATGCCTTGTACCTTCAGACAAAAATATTTTTTTCTACTATATGTACATAATGAAAATCAATGACTTCCGGGGCGGAGCCAATTTTGACCCCAGGGCTATAATTTGAACAATCTTGGTAGAGGTTCACTTCGCACAGTATCATGCCATATATTTAACCTCTAGCCTTTGTCAATTCAGAGAAGAAGATTTTTCAAGTTTTTACTTGATACATATAAGGTAAACTATCGCCTCTGGGACAGGGCAATTTTAACACTAGGGGCATAATTAAAAGAAATTTAGCAGAGGACCCATGAATGATAATGTATACCAAATATAAAAGCTCTAAGCCTTGCACCTTCAGACAAGAAGATTTTTAATTCTTTACTATATGTACATGGTGAAAATAAATGACCCCTGGGGGTGGGACCAATTTTGACCCCAGGGCTATAATTTGTATAATCTTGCTAGAAATTCACTACACAATGTTTCATGCAAAATATCTTAACTCTAGCCTTTGTAAATTAAGAGAAGATGATTTTTTAAGTTTTTACTACATACATATAAGGAAAATCTATGGCCCCCGGGGCGGGGCTAATATTGACACTAAAGGCAAAATTTTAACAACTTTGGTAGAGTACCTATAGATAATATCATTTAAAAAATATAAAAGCTCTAAGCCTCGTACCTTCAGACAATTAGATTTTGATCTTTTTACTATATGTATATAGTGAAAATCAATGACCCCCGGGGAGGGGGCAATTTTGACCCTAGGGCTATAATTTAAACAATCTTGCTAGATGTTCACTGCACAATGTTTCATGCAAAATGTCTAACCTCTAGCATTTGTCAATTGCTAGGAGCAATTATTTAAAAGTTTTTACTATAAGTTTTTACTATATACTTATAAGAAAAACTAATGACCCCGGGTTGGAGCCGATTTTGACCCCAGGGCTATAATTTGAACAATCTTTGTAGAAATCTACCAGACGATGCCTTATGCAAAATATCTAAGCTGTAGGCCTTTTGGGTCTTTACTAGAAGGTATTTTAATTTTTGATATATGTACATATAGTGAAAATCAATGACCCCCGGGCCGGGGCCGATTTTGAACCCAGGGCTATATAATTTGAACAATCTTGGTAGAGGTCTACCAGACAATGCTTTATGCAAAATATCTAAGCTCCAGGCCTTTTGAGTCTTTACTAGAAGGTATTTTAAGTTTTTACTATATGTGCATATAGTGAAAATCAATGACCCCGGGCCGGGGCCGATTTTGAACCCAGGGCTATATTATTTGAACAATTTTGGTAGAGGTCTACCAGACAATGCCTTATGCAAAATATCTAAGCTCTAGGCCTTTTGGGTCTTTTCAAGTAGATTTTTTTTAAATTTATTCCTATAATTCCTTTTGGTTGCCATGGCAACCAGATTTCTGCATGGAATGAAATTCTTTGAACAACTTTTGATGCCCTTCACCCAAAGATCAATCCTGCCAAGTTTATGTAAATACATGTAACTTCTAAGAGGTTAATTTATTGTTCTATTCTGGTCAGTATTAAATTGTTGTTTTGTACCATTCCTCTGTAAATGGTAAAATATTGTACAATGTTTGTAACACGTTTATCCCTTTTCATATGTAATTAAAAGTATATTGGCTATATGTATGCCCATGCTATTTTATGCGTAATGAAGATATGTTATGTTTTGTTATGTTATATTGGAAAATCAATGGACAGGTACGCTTTTATACGTGGCAACTATTCAATTAAAATATCTTATTTATCACAAGTATTGGTCGCTAGGTATGATCATAAAGTGAACTTTAAGAATTCGGTTGTTTATTTTATATCATTATTAACATTTAAATATTTTTTATGAATATTTTATATGATGTTTTTGTAAAACTAGTGTGTATCTTGTAATGCGTTTATCGTTTATTTTCAGAATGTAAGCGGTATTAGCACAACAACTAGGAATGTAGGACAGTGAAATGTTACGTTTGTAAACATTAACTCAACATTGATTCTTGTCTCTTGTGTAGTACTTTCAAAAGTGAGATGAATATTATGTACTGATCTATTGTCTTGTTTAAAATTCAAATATGGAGGAATTTTGTAGTGATGTTATTGAAAAGGTATGTTTAAATCATGAAATGGCAGAAGTAGAAGATGTAACAAATGGAGTGGAACAATTAGTAAACCGTTTTGTTGGTCTTATGATGGCAAAGTTTCCAGACTTTAATATTAAACGTGTGACACCTTGCGGAAGTATGGCTGAGAAAACAAGAATCAAAGGAAATGAAGAATTAGAGTATGATTTCATTATTGAAATGGAATCCTGGCCAAGATGTGGTGAGCTAAAATTTCAAAGATCCTGTGAAGGATCAATGCAACCTCTTTATAAGGTATCAACTGATGACTATGTTTGCTTAAGCAGTAACGTGATTACCGCATTCCGTGACAATTTGCGGAAATCAGTAAAAAAGAGTTGCCAAAAAAATTTTTGTCCGTCACTAACAAACCAATATCAAGCAAATAACAAAATAGCTAACGGGTGTCAAAGCTGTAGTGTATATATGACTACTGGTTGCCTCAGAGTTATGTTAAATAATGTGCATGCAAACAAAATTCTTTTCATTTTTGAACCGAAGTACCAGGCAAGCTTTATTCCTTCTTCATTATCCTCCACTCAAATCGAATATTATAGTGACAATATTCGTAATGTCTATGTAGACATCCATCCAGTTTTGATTTTTTCTCAAGAACAATTGCGGAAACATAATTCGGAGAAAAGAGATGTTTTATCAAAAGTGGAAAGCAATTGCTATCTTTTTCCAAACATTTCATCAGACTTTCAACCAAGTTGTGACGGGAGGAGTGGATGCTGGAGAATATCTCACTATGACATAGAGGTACAGATGCTGCAACAAACATGTCAGCTGCATAGGAATATGTATATGATCCTTAAATTTATAAAAGAAAAATTATTTAACTTCTCAAACTTGCGTGATGGCTTACGCCGGAAGCTTAACATAACTTCTTATGAAATTAAAACCGCTGTACTTCATCATATTAAAAACTGTAATTTGCCTCGACCTGACCTTGGAATGTGTCTCTTAAGCACTATAAAACTGTTATCTGCATGTTTTCAAGATGAATTACTTCCGAACATAGGCTCTGGATTTAACATATTCCTTTTTGAAACAAATCATAGATATATCAGTAGTAGAAAGAAAGGCTGCAAAATAATAGGATATATATTTGAAGTTCTTCATGAATTACTCAGTACAGGTTTAAAAACAGGGACAGCAGGAGTTTTGACGGATATAGAATCAATACAATCAGAAGTTACTAGAGCATTCGGATATACAATAAACATTTATGAGATAGAAACTCATCATGTTCAAGCATGCAAAAACTTTTTGAGTGAATATGTTCACAGAAGAATCAGTAGAACCGCTAAGTCCCTCGTATATGAATTTACGATGAAGATGTAAAGGTATAATAGATTGTCTCGATTACTCGACCAAAACTCACAAATGAATATATTAAAGGAGGATATGACAAGAAAGGTCGAAGATGAAATGAAGCAACTCAGTGAATATGAACAATACTTTAGGTCACCGGCATGCGAAATTATTAATTATAGACAACAGGAACTAAAAGGATGTTATATCTAAACTTCTAAACACACTTCATATGTGTATAAATCTTATATGTATGGAGAAAATATCAAAGAAAAAAAATTAAATATTTCTTATCATATTTCTTTTCACGAACACAGTAGATGTTTTTATATTTTAAGATTTATTTGTTGAATATAACATTATCTCTCATAAACAGTCTCGATAAAACAAAAGTCTACTATTGAGAATAACTTACATGTCCCAATGACACAATTTGGGTGTTTAAACATGGTCACATTGCCACAATGATGAAACACTAAATACATCATCATGCAGAATTATTTTATAACAGTGTTTAAATTCATTAAATCACTTCCTTTGAGAAGGTAACCAGACAGACAAACAAATAAAATGCTTACGACAGAACATTTCTTGAGTATTTCTTTTTTTCAAAAGTACACAACAATTTCGTACCTGATTACTCATTTGACCTTTTTTATTCAAAATTAATCTTTTTTCTCCCTCATTTGTAAAAAAAGAAAATACTAACACTCCTTATATTGTTTTCAATGAATTATTCCTTATAATATTCAGTTATACACAAACCACTGCCCCAAGTATCTTAATGGCTCGTACAAATCAAGGACTACCAGAGACAAATAATGCTAGGTTACCTTTTCATTCGAGAACAAAAACCTCTAACACTCACCTTATTTTTAGTGAGAACACCTTTTATCATTAACTTTGCTGATGACATCAATTGTAGAGACTGCTCAGAAGTTTTAGCCACACTGCTAGCTGAGACATAACCTTTAAAAACAAAACAAAAAACAACACACTTGACACTTAAACACCAACCAACGTTTCCATTTTATAAATTTTTATCAATGTAAATTAAGCAATGAGGAAATACTAAATTGTATTGGTAAAAGTATTACAGCATAATTTGAAAGCTTGGTGTGAAAAAATAAACAAACTCAAAAGATCAAAGAAGAAGATATAACTATTTTGAATGAACCCCTAATTAATACATCCTGTTAACTTTCTGTGGCTATTTCAGTTATGAATAGATACACAGATCTTTGTTAAATGACTGGCATTTTGCCAACTGTTAGTTAGAAGGTAGTTTCAAAGTGAAAGAAAATATTTAGAGAAAATAGAACATATATGTTTAGCTTTGCTGTAAAATAGTCTTTCACATAAGGTTTTGTAGGGATGTGGCACTGAAGTAATCTAGCCAAGAATGGACAGAGCCTGTCACAAGATGACATACTATATGTTTATGTCTGCCACAAAATTATAATTAAGTCATAATCAAACAGTTCTATTCTGTTTAGAATATCAATAGACATGGTCGTTTAACTGAGGTACTTTTCAATGTATAATTTAGCTTTGTCTGAAATATGTTTTGAATGAAGAACTCAGTATAACATGTAAACTCTCTTTAGTTATTTCACCTATGAAATACAGAGATCTTTGTTAAATTACTTGCGTTTAGCCAACAGCTAGTTAGAAGGCAGTTTCAAAATGAAAGAAAATAGAGAAAGCAGATCATATATGTTTGGCTTCGCTGAAGATCATTTCTTTCGAAGAAAAACACACACACACCTCCAATGACCAAGAAGGAGATATAACTGTTTTGAACGAAGCCCTCCATATAACATGTTAACTTTCATCAGCTATTTCACCTATGAAATAAAAAGATCTTTGTAAAATGACTTGAAGGCAGTTTCAGAATGAAGGAAATATTTAAAGAAAGCAAAGCATATTTGTAAATAATTTCATTCACAGAAGGTTTTGTAGGGATGTGGCATAATCATTTAATTAAACTAGCCAGGAATGGACAGAGCCTGTCACATGGAGACATACTATATGTTTATGTCTGCCGCAAATTTATATTCATGGCATAATCAAACAGTTCCAATCTGTTTAGAATTTATCCTGTCACTTGTATCAATTTCGGCCCGATAACAAGGTGCTGTATATTTTTACTGATCTACGACACTTGATCACATGGTATGCATGGTTTGCCGGACTACTTTTCAAGAAAAAATATAATTATTATTATATTTGGTGGTTAAATTTATTTTCGCCTCAGAGTTTCCAATAGAAACGTTCGTTAAATCTTCTGTGTGTAGAATAACGAATTTTGGAAACGTTGATAAAACTTTGTTTGTTTATTTTATTTCACTCTATAATTTTTCAAGCGAAATAACACGGTGCATATCCATATCGGTACCCTCTTTGCGAAATCTGCTGAAACGGTACCCTCTTTGAACATGCACAGGTCATTCTCTGCTAAAAACAAACCAGCAATGGATACCAATCCAGTAAAATTTCATTGTAATAAGGAAAGGGGGTATGTCACGTAGAAAAGATGTATACCACGGAACACTAGGATATTTTATTTATGTGCTGATTTGTCATGTGCCCGATTTTCATGTACTGCAACTTCACAATAAGCTACAAAAAATCGACATGTCTTGCTTCGCCCATCACCTCGACATATTTTTCGGGCTGAAATGAACCTGTTGCTTGATTATATATGCGTCATACATATTTAATATGTTCATATACATATCATCTTCGGACAAATGGCATAATGTGGCAAATCCTATGTTTGCTTATATGGTAGGCATACTGTGTTTAATTATCATATTCTTGTTTCCTTGTAAAGAGGATATATTAAGCAGTAATAAAGTGTTTATTATATGAACTTTGAATAAATATTATTGAATTTACTGTTTAAATTACAGGTATTTCTGGATCATCCCTTGTATTCTTGTATTCTGGTTATTGGTAGCTGATTACGTATTGTTTCAGTTATCACAGAACAGTATGTGTTATTTTAAGATGTAATTTTCCTAAAAGGCTTCTTGTTAAAATGTTTTAGGTGTATTTATTTGATCAAAGTTGCTGATATGACACAATTTTATTTTTTAAGGTTTTAATCTAAAATTATAAAAATATTAAATACCAACTGGTTAAAGTGTTTGGAAGTAACGTAAAGATTAAGTCACATATTGAGTTTAAAAATGTCACCTTTCAATTTTAAGCATTTCTAATGCCCATCCGTGCATGTATTCAAAAATATTTGTACTGATATGTTACATGTATTTGCTTAAAGTTTGATTTTAAAAGTGATAAAATTATTCTATAGTCAACTTAGGTGTGCATTCCGAAAGAAATACAAATATATCCGTATTTCGCTGTGAATTAATCTTATACACGTAATACACTTTTTCAAATTCACACAGGTGCTATTGTATGCATAAAAGTTTTTCTTTTAAATTATGGATCAACTGTGCATGTTTAACCTGAACTCATACACATCGCCAATCATGAACCATAACTAGAAATCACGTTTGTTTATGTTTGTTTATTGATAAATTTTTCATGTCACCTTTTCATGTATAAATGTCTTCTATGTCTATTAAAAAATGAAAATAATTTCATATATATTGAATTATGCATACATCGCTCTATTTCCTCCATGTTTAATATTCACTTAAACTAGTAAAAGATAATGTGTGATATTTGTGTAATATATGTAAAAATATTACAAATATAAGCAAACTTACTCATTTAGTGTACATATAGTTTAGTACTGGATTTTTTTTATTTTCAAAATCAAGCATACATCAATGAAGACTGCCTCAAAGCGGTACCCCTGAAATAATACATTATATATGTAAAACAATTTAAAAAACTATTAAAAAATACAAAAAAAACCAACCTTGAATACACATGATTTAACAATAAAACATGATTAAAGTATTCAGAATTTATTTAATGTAATTCGTCAGAATTAAAGTGATAATGGCGTTCCATAGTTTAAAAAATACTTTCGAAATTAACTTGTTATAAATACACACTTGTATGCCGTTTTAGAATGTTTACTAAGACAGGAATTAATCAGAGTTGTAATTTAGATGAGTTAAACTATTTTCCGTGAATATTATAATACAGAATGCTTGAAACCCCTGTTGACCTTCAATGGATAAAGAACTGGTAAAACAAGTAATAATTTTCAACAAATACTCATATTAAAGTTACGACCCCACATTAATTATTCCTATTATGATCTGTAATATTTTAAGGAAAATATACCAACCCACTTTACAGTGTACTTTACTGAATTTAATTTGTTTACACTTATGTTGTTGTTGTTGTTGTCACCATTATGCATACGCTTTTCTGAGTATTGTAGACGCTTTGTTCGCCTATGGAAGACCGTTGTCGTCAGAAAAAAATCACAAAAAAATAACGCGATAAAAACCCGTTTTTTTCTATGTTGCGCAACTTAGATTTTGCTAGACTTTTGATATGATTCATGTTATTCCATATACTTTCTATACCAGGTAAAATATTTTCTCTTGCAATTTGTTTGAGGTCGATTTACAGACTGACTGGACTAATAAATAAAACATCCTAGTGTTCCGTGGTATACATCTTTTCTACGTGACATACCTCCTTTCCTTATTACAATGAAATTTTACTGGATTGGTATCCATCGCTGGTTTGTTTTTGGCAGAGAATGACCTGTGCATGTTCAGAGAGGGTACCGTTTCAGCAGATTTCGCAAAGAGGGTACCGATATGGATATGCACTGTTAATAAGAAAATATTAAAAGTGAATAAATGTAAAACTTAACTTGTTTGCGACATTAGAATAGCGTACTTGATTTGATTGTTTTGCACGTGCTGTTTGGCGCTACATTGTGACGTCACGTAAACAATACTTTAAACGTCTGTACAGAGTTAACGACTGAATAAAAGATATTGGTGTTCGAATTCATTTTCTTAGTTAGACCATTTTTTTTCATTCTAGATAGTTTTCACAACAAAATTCGACAAAACATTGTTTTTATTTATCACATTTTTCAAACAAAATGGCGCCCTCAATGTGAAAATACACAGGGAGATAATAAGAACGGCGAGTGCATTGTTGTAGAATAATGCACGCTTCGGGCCTTCTTTGTTTATATAGAAACATTTCCGATAGTGTGATTAAAGGTAGTTTGACTAATAAAATTCTTAAAGAAAAACCTTCGGCTCACCCAATAAATTCCTCCGCCTCGCCAGATAAAATTTCTCCATCCACGGCACCAACCTATTATTCTCTATATCAATAGACATGGTCATTTCACTGAGGTTCTTTACAATGTATATTTTAGCTTAGCTTGAAATATTTCTATTTACGTTGATAGTTATTTAATTCAGTGTGCAATATTTAATTATTTGAATATCCAGTTTGCTATTTAGAATTCTTACTTCACTGGCTTTATGTTTAAAAATATATAACATATTCAAGAGTTATAAATATAAAATTCATAAAGATAAGAGTTGACATACTGTCAGCAAGTTGTAGAGACTGCTGGGCTACAGTATGACACTGATCTATATCTTTCTCCCAGTTTGATGTCTGCATCACACATCTTTGTGCCTTTCGAAGGTACTGTAACATCTGAAATAATGTAGTCATGATAGTATTGCACACAATTCTATACCTTAGGATAAATAAATGTTGGTACAGGAAAGCAAAAGCATTACAGAAAAGCAAAAATGCTTTCCTGACGTAAAAAAATAAAGTACCATCTGAAATTTCTATCAAAAATGTATTTTTATTTCTTTGTTTATCCAGTAGTTATGTTGATTACAATGTAGTAAGTTTTTGGTCATATCTCAGTAGATGGTCAAACCAGCCAGCTTTCCTGGATAACTTATTTACAATCTTCAATTTCTCCGAAAGTGACCGACTACTAATCAAATATGATTTCTATATAAATCAGTGGCGTGAGACAAAAACTACCACAAGACTCAATGTCAAAAATCACATGTCACAGAAATTTCGCATTACACAGGCTTGAAATCTTTAGCAGACTCTAAATAACAAATCCTTCCTATTGAGGTAAGCTTGCAGACTTTTATTTATTATTTTATTGATAAAGATAGTAATGTCATTGACTGATGATGAATATTATATATGGTAATACTACACACCTTACCTTGATCATCAGTACACAATATATATATAATTAGCCAGATAGAACTCTATAAAACACAAATGCATACAAAATTCTGTCAATAAATAAGTTTATTAAACTTCATTCATTAAGAAAATAGGGAAATACAGAATCTCTAAAGAAAGCCCAACACGACAAAATTGAAAATGTTGCAGGCTCGGTTTGATTGAGCCTGTTTATGGACGGTACTGGAAAGTTGACTTGAACGTCAAGGTCATATTTCAATAAATCAAAAAGTTACTCTTGTCCAAAGTTTTAAGTGATAACATAAATAGTTTTATGCCACTTACCTTGCGAACAAAACCAGGATTTATTTGTTTACAAAGGGTTATAATAAATTCAAAATCCATTTCAGAACTGTAAGGTAGTAACCATCAACTATGATCCCTAAGGCATGTGTGAAGTTTCAAAGGTAAATATCAACTTAATTTAAAGTAAATGATGTAAAGATAAACTTTATTCAAAGATTTCAAAGTTTAAAGGGTCCATAATTCATTTAAAATCAAATTTATTTTCAGTCAGAACATGTTTTAGGTCTAGGAGTCACGTATTAAATTTCAAGTGAACACCTTCCGCAGTTTTGAAGATTGACCTTTCAAGGTTTTACAAAGTATAAGATAAAACAGCTCGTATATTGAAGGTGATCCAAAAATAAGTGGCATGCTTATATTTCTCCCCGTAGACTGGCGCATATCCAAAAGAAATTGATGCAGAAAAAAATGCTTACGGCTTTTTTATTTTTCGAATCGAGCATTTTTGTCTCATGCACTTAACCTATTATCTAAACATTACGGCACAGATGTTTTGCTTTTCTAAACAATTTAAACAAATATGGATTTCTGAGGCAAAGTGTGCCTTTAAGTTAAATATCAATGCTAGGCAGTCAGGTTCGGATTGTACTTTTTTTCGCAAAACATATTTCAGTATTATTAATAATCAAATAAGAATACGTTGTATTTTTCTTGTACATATTTTAAGTGTTGTGTAATTTTCTATTAAATTTTCATTTCTCGTTTTTCTTTTGTTTTCAATCTAGCCAAATCTAGCAAGTTGGTGCAACATGATACTGAATACTAAACGGAATGCATACAATTCAAGTAAAGTCAAGTTGTCACGAAATACTCGTGCAATATACAAGTTCTATGACTCATACATAATTCATACTACACAGGATAACAAAACATTATTACCGGTATAATTGAATTATTACATATTAAAACAAACCCACCTTTATATTCTACTTCATTTGCATCTAATGTATAATATAAAAAATCAAAACCTGATGGACACACGTTTAATTGAAGAAAGTTTGAGAAATGGGTATTTAAGTTAGCCTGAATATGTCTGTGTATAGAAGGGAACAGCGTAATAAATAAATAAATCTGACACTAAGGGCACTTACTATTTCTGTCAAACTACTGGACAAATGTTCAGTTGAGTGCTTTTGGAAAATAGATATTTGAAGTTTGTTTGGTTATTGTAAGAGTAGGATCGTAACGATAGCAACATTTTCCCGCACACAGAAATCTCAAATATCTTGTACTGGAATGTTCTATTTTTTCCAGTAAGACCTCTTGGGCCAATTGTTGATAAGAAATATGGTTAAACTTTAAAGTTACTAGTCTACAAAATTCTCGGATATCTGATACTAAGGATACTACATTTACAGGGGAAAAGATTAATGAACTAATTCTTTATAATGTTTCTACATGTATTGTATTTTTGGAAAGAAATAGAGGATAAGAGATTGTTCAAATGTAAAAGAAGGGGAATGAAGGTTAAGTTAAGCTTGATGTTGAGAATAGTTTTTGAGAAAATAAAATGTTTCTTGAAATATATATTTTGGATAATTTAAGAATTAGCTTGAGATTGTTAGTTTGTATTTTACTATTTCTGCAGTCATTTTTATTATTATCATTTTATTATAAGTTGATATCTAATCAAAAGGTAAAGAAATCCCAAGAAAAAATTATATTTGAATATTTAAAAATTACATTATAATTCAAATATTTAATACATTAGATTTCTTCTATCAAACCTTGTATCTATAGATTTAATTTAATAATAGTAATTAGGAAATGTTAATAATGTATATATTGTAATAATTGGCATTATTGTAATTATTAAATATGTAATTTATGAATTTTCTAATGTATAATATTTCTCTTTATTATTTGTGTTATAATCATTTCATTTTGTTATAGGTTTCTAAAAGATAAAACTTATTGAGAGTTTATCTTCACATAACCCCACCACTACATAACATAACTACATAATAATTTTCATGAATATTTTATATTTTGGTTTTGTACAACTAGTGTTTATCTTATAAAGCGTTTATCGTTTATTTTCAGATAACAACAAGGAATGTAGGACAGTGAAATGATAAATTTTTAAACATAAACACGACGTTGATTCTTGACCTTCAAAAGTGAAATGAATATTATGTTCTGATTTGAGCTGTCGGTTGTCTATTTTATGCAATAATTAACAATTCAATTATTTTCATGAATAGCTCATTTTATGTTTTTGTATAGCTATTGTGAAATGATGAGTTTATTTACAAAACCCACAATCTTTTGAGCGCGGGGTGATTTCCGGTTTAGAAAAATAAGGAGGTGTACACAACGAAAGTCTACAGAAGTAAAAGACAAATTGCTGTTAACTTTATACGCTCTGCTGTGTTCCTTCATGGTAAGAATGATAAAATATTGCTTTAGTATGAACAAGAATTAAACAACTTCCTCAAACTGCAGAAAAATATCGAGATTTTAACGTATATATTTTGTTGTTTGTGTAAACAAGTGGGTGGGATAAATAAACATACTGGTTTGCAGCTAAACCTTATGTTAATTTGTTTGTGTTATCATTGAAATAGACTCAAACACTATTAAACAGTTTAATGTCACTTTTCAATCTTTGTATTAGTTTATTGCCAGTGCATATTATGAACTTTCAGGCTAGATGGTAAAAGTACCCTGCTTAGCCCCGAGAAGTATATTTGACACTTAAATTGAACATCATAAACTAAGGGTATCTGAAAATTCTGATATTATTCTCGTTATTTTGGACAAAATTTGAAACTCAGATCTTTTTTTTACGTACAAAATGTAAAATAAACTGTTCGTTGAAAAATGTAATGAGATCTGAATTCAAGAAGTAATGTTAAACAAAACGTAATTATCTCAGCAATTAAACAGAAAGTTAAACTACCCTTTACATTTTAGTTTAGAACTACGTAAAATGACAAAAACTATCCTTTACATTTAGTTTTAGAATGCCAATGAGATTCCCAGATTTCATTTTGTCATTCTAAAATGACAAATGACAACTCTTCTTATATTCAGTTCTTCTCTGTAAATTTTACAGGTCATATTGAAAACAGACCGGCCTTCGGCCAGAAAAAGAGCATTACAAAACCATGGGATTATTTTCCCTACATTTTATGCTAGTACAAAATGGAATTTAGCTAAACATTGGCCTAAGCTGTGTCTATATTTTGCAGACTGATACAGCAATTTAAAAATGATTTGTATTCTTTTTCAGGTATGTCAATGATTTGATAATACAGAGAAATGAAGTCAAAGAAAATAAGCGATAGTAATACCTTACAACCAAGTAAAACATACAGTTTCAAAGAAATAAAGTTTCTGTCAGCAAATAAACTTAAAGAGTTGTGTTTGGAATTTAATGTTGACAATACATTACCAAAGAATGCAAAAAGCATATGTTTCTGTGTCATTCATAGGAATATTGATTTTGTGTAGTACTTTTAAAATTGTAATGAACATTATGTTCTGATATGTAGTCAAGTCTAAAATTCAAATATGGAGGAGTTTTGTAGTGATGTTATTGAAAAGGTCTGTTTGAATCATGAAAAGGCAGAAGTAGAAGATGTTACAAATGGACTGGAACAATTAATTAATCGTTTTGTTGGTCTTATGATCGCAATGTTTCCAGACTTTAATATTAAACGTGTGACACCTTGCGGAAGTATGGCTGAGAAAACAAGAATCAAAGGAAATGAAGCATTAGAGTATGATTTCATTATTGAAATGGAATCCTGGCCAAGATGTGGCGAGCTAAAATTTCAAAGATCCTGTGAAGGATCAATGCAACCTCTTTATAAGGTATCAACTGATTACTATGTTTGTTTAAGTACTGACGTTATTACCACATTCCGTCACAATTTGTGTAAATCAGTTAAAAAGAATTGCAAAAATTCGTTTTGTCCGTCACTAAGAAACCAATATCAAGACAGTAACAAAATAGCTAACGGATGTCAAAGCTGTAGTGTATATATGACTACTGGTTGCCTCAGACTTGAGTTATCTGAAATGCATGGAAACAAAATTCATTTCGTTTTTGAACCGAAATATCACGAAAGTGTGATTCATTCTTCATTATCCTCCACTCAAATCGAATATCATAGTGATAATATTCGTGATGTCTGTGTAGACATCCATCCAGTTTTGATTGTTGCTCCAGAACGATTGCTGGAACACAATTCGGAGGAAAGAGATGTTTTATCAAAAGTGGAAAGCAACTGCTATCTTTTTCCAAACAATACATTTAATTTAGAATTTAAACCAAGCTGTGACGGGAGGAGTGGGTGCTGGAGAATATCTCACTATGACATAGAGGTACAGATGCTGCAACAAACATGTCAGCTACATAGGAACATGTATATGATCCTAAAATTCATAAAGGAAAAGTTATTTAACTTCTCTTACTTGCGTGACCGCTTACAGCGAAAACTTAAAGTAACTTCTTATGAAATTAAAACCGCTGTACTTCATCATATTAAAAACTGTACCTTGCCTAAACCTGACCTTGGAAGGTGTCTCTTAAGCACTATAAAACTATTATCTGCATGTTTTCAAGATGAATTACTTCCGAACATAGGCTCTGGATTTAACATATTCCTTTTTGAAACAAATCATAGATATATCAGTAGTAGAAAGAAAGGCTGCAAAATAATAGGATATATATTTGAAGTTCTTCATGAATTATTCACTACAGGTTTAAATACAGGGACAGCGGGAGTTTTGTCGGATTTAGAATCAATACAATCAGAAGTTACTAGAGCATTCGGATATACAATGATAATTCATGAGATAGAAACTCATCATGTTCAAGCATGCAAAAAATTTTTGAGTGAATATGTTCACAAAAGAATCGGTAGAACCGCTGAGTCCCTCGTCTATGAATTTACAATGAAGAAGCAACGGTATGATAGATTGTCTCGATTACTCAAACAAAACTCACAAATGAATATATTAAATGAGGATATGAAAAGAAAGGTCGAAGATGGAATGAAACAACTTAGTGAATATGAAAACTACCGGTTCACGTCATACCAAAATTATAGACTACAAGTACTAAAAGGATGTTATATCTAAACTTCTAAACACACTTCATATGTCTACAAATCTTATATATACGGACAAAATATCAATGATGAAGAATTGAAATATTTTTATCAAATTTCTTTACACGAACACAGTAGATGTTTCTCAATTTAACATAAATGTGTTAAATATTACATAATCTCTAAAACAGTCTTCATAAAACAAAACTGTACAATTGAGAATGACAATTTTATACTAAATGGTCTGGGCATTGAAGTTTTAGATCAATTTTCCTATACACTATAGTACTAACATATAAGGTAAAGGTAAATGTTTTAATTTATAGTTTTATTCTATGTACAATAAAATAAGAGGCTCACAGGGCTTGTGAGCAAAACATTTTTTTGGTCCCAGATGTAAATTTATAATTACTTTTGTCAGGGTCATAATTTAAATAACTTTTATAGAAAACTTCATGATAAAACCTCCGCTACTAAACCATCCGATTTAAGTGACGATTATTTAAATGTATTTTCCTATGCAAAATCTAAAGTAAAGTAAGTCACTAAGTGACCATGGGAAAGAACCAGTTATGATCCTGCAGGAATGATTTGCATCAGATATTTGCAGAGGACCAGATGATACTTCTTCTTATCAAATAAGTTAGCTATATAGAACAGTTCTTCTGGAGAAGTTTAAATGGTTTTAAACATGCAGAAATTGATCCTTTGACTCCCAAGGGTCAAGATAACTGTTTGTTTGTTGTTATTTTACGGTTTATTAATCAGACAGCAATTATCTTTTATGCATAAAGTGAATAGGTCTATAATGGAAGGTCTGTTGTATATTAAATAATCATGTTGATAGTATTAAGTATCATACATCACAGCAAACCTAGAAAGAACAAGATATGTTTGTAAAACATGTATCCCCCTAATCGGGCAGCCATTTATCATGTGAATCAAAGGTTATTATGCATGACTTCTAACCCAGTGGAACAAGCAATTAATAAGGGTTATCTAGTATCTACTGGTCATGACTAGTCACAAGGTAAATAATTATTGTGGACCCCCTAGGTTGTGTGCAGCAATTAAAAGATATTAAAAATCTTACAAAATAATACTATACATAAATTTTTTATGAATCACATAGGCCTCATTTCATTAATGACAGCCAAGTTGTTATATACATTAAGATCTTCAAATGTGTTATACCAAAAGACATAAAAATATCAACCAAGGCAACTTGAAGTTGTTGAGTTGACATTGACACCTTGACCCAAAAATCAATAGGGGTCATCTACTGGTCAATGACCATCATACCATGTTTGAGGTTCCCTTTAGGCCTAAGGGTTCCTTTAGTTATTGATCGGAAACCGTTTTTACCTACAAGTCATGTGAAACCTTGACCTTTTGACCCTTGACCCCAAAAATCAATAGGGGTCATCTGCTGGTCATGACCAAATCATCATACCAAGTTTGAAAGTAACTGGGCCTAAGCCTTTTTAAGTTATTGATTCGGAAACCGTTTTTTACCTAAAAGGTCAATGTGACCTTGGACCTTTGACCCCAAAATCAATAGAGGTCATAATGCTGGTCATGACCAATCATCATTTACCAATATTGAAATTTGTAGGCCTTAGCGTTCTTTTGTTATTTGATCAGAAACCGTTTTTACCTACAAGGTCAATGTGACCTTGACTTTGGACCCCAATATCAATAGGGGTCCATCTGCTGGTCATGACCAATCATCGTACCAAATTTGACAGTCTCTAGGCCTTAAGGGTTTCTTTGGTTATCACTCGGAAACCGTTTTTACCTATAAGGTCCCAATGTGACCTTGACCTTGGACCCTTAACCCCTAAATCAATAGGGGTCATCTTCCTGGTCATAGACCAACATCATACCACAAGTTTGAAGTTCCTAGGCCTAAGCGTTCTTTTAGTTATTGAATCGGAAAAACGGTTTTTACCTACAATGTCAAAATGTGACCTTGAACCTTTGACCCCAAAATCAATAGGGGTCATCTGCTGGTTATGACCAATCACGCATACCCCAAGCTTTGTTTGAAGTTCCTTAAGCCTGGGGGTTCTTTAGTTATTGATCGGAAACTGTTTTTTACCTACAAGGTCAATGTGACCTTGACCTTTGATCCCTTGAATCTCAAAATCAATAGGGGTCATCTGCTGGTCATGACCAATCAACCATATCAAGTTTGAAAGATCCTAGGCCTAAGCGTTTCTTTAGTTATTGATGGAAACCGTTTTAAATACAAGGTCAATGTGACCCTTACCTTTGAAACCCCCTTGAACCCCAAAAAATCAAAGGGGCATCACTGGCATGACCAAAATCACCATACCAAGTTTGGGAAGTTCGCTAGCCATAAAGGTTCTTTAGTTATCACTCGGAAACCATTTGGTCTACGGAAAACCCGACGGACCGGGACGGACCGACAAGTGCAAAGCAAAATACCCCCTGTTCTTCCCGAAGTGGGGGCATAATTATACATGGAAATGGTTGTTGGCAAGAAGTCAATATATTACATATATTTAATAGCAAGAATAAATTATTCTAAGAACAAAAAATTTTTTAACCATCACTAAAAAATGTTTCATTCTAAATCAATTTTATCAAACATTTTTTCTTTCAAAGCAATATATTTTATAAAATATTCTGAATACACTTCTATTGTTTTTATTAAATTTATTTGAAATACTTGTAGAAAAAAGTGTATATTCAACTTATTTTAAAGACCTATTCACTGTAAAAAATCCAAGATGTTATTTTTTCTTTGTAACAGTACATAGAACAATTGTCGTTTCAAAACATACAAATTCAAATATATGAACTAAGTTCTATATTCATTTTATTTAACCATACTTTACCAATATTACAATGTAAATTGATTGATTTTCAGTTTTTTATTTCATATGACCATAAATCAGCAGTCACTCGTCTATTGTTCAAGTTTTTAACTGTTGTATATTGTGTATAAGTATTAAATCTAGTTGTTCTTTGTATCTGTGAACATAAATCTCGTATCTTGTCTGATGGTAATCTCTCTGTTATAGGATCTGTATGTTGTTTGCTGAAATTAATAGGAATAACGACATGTTTGTTAAACAAGTGAATAAAGTTTAATTTAAAATATTGACTTACAAGTCTCAATGAACACAATTTGGGTGTTTTAAAACATGGTTCAACAATTGCCAACAATGAATGAAACACTAAAATTACAATCACCATGCAGAATTATTTTAATAACAAAGTGGTTAAAGTCATTAAAATCAACTTCCTTTGAGAATGTAACCAGACAGACAAACCAGATTAAATGCTTACCCAACAAGAAACATTTGTGAAGTCTTCTATTTTTCAAAGAACATAACAATCATGTAAAGGATATCAAAGGGCAAAACAATTGCCAAAAGACCAGCAAAATAAACAGAGTTAACTGATCCTCTCCTCTTGTCTCCAATCAAAGTTCACACCAAGACATACACTACCTGGTTATTCCTTTGGACCTTTTTATAACTATCACTCCCTAATTTTGTTTTTTCTATGAAAAAATACCAAATAATGTTTCGGTTATACACAAAAAAAATTAGCACCCAGTATTCTGCTTTGGCCTGTACAAATCCTAGGACTACCAGAGACAAATAAGTGCTAGGTTCCCTTTTCATTAAGAACCAAAAAACGTCTTACACTGACCTTAATTTTAGTGAAGAACACCTTTTATCATTAATTTTGCTGATGACATCAACTGTAGAGACTGCGTGGAAGTTTTCGCCACACTACTAGCTGAGACGTAGCCTATAAAAACAAAATAACATACTTAACACTTTAACAGCAACCAACTTTTCCATTTTGTTAAGTTTTATTCCTTTGATATTAATATAAATTAAGAAACAAGGAAATACTAAGTTATATTGGTAAATGAAACATAGCATAATTTGAAAACTTGATGTGAAAAATAAAACCTCAAATGACCAAGAAGGAGATATAACTATTTTGAATGAACACCTAATTAATACATCCTGTTAACTTTCTGTGGCTATTTCAGTTATGGATTCACAGATCTTTGTTAAATGATTGGCATTTTGCCAACAGTTAGTTAGAAGGTAGTTTCAAAGTGAAAGAAAATATTTAGAGAAAACAGAACATATATGTTTAGCTTTGCTGTAAAATAGTCTTTCACATAAGGTTTTGTAGGGAGGTGGCACTGTCACATGATGACATACTATATGTTTATGTCTGCCACAAAATTATAATTATGTCATAATCAAACAGTTCTATTCTGTTTAGAATATCAATAGACATGGTCATTTAACTGAGGTACTTTACAATGTATAATTTAGCTTTGTTTGAAATATTACTGTTTTTATGTTGATAGAACTTTATTTAGTTCAGTGAACAATATCTTATTATTTGAGCATTCAGTTGGCCATTTAGAATTCTTACTTCACTGGCTCTATGTTTAAAAATATATACCATATTCAAGAGTGAATATATAAAATTCATAAAGACAAGCAATTATCACGGGTTAGAACCCCAGCAACATTCTGATGGGCCATTGGCCATTCAATTATCCCACTGAATGAATGACATCAATGAACTTAAATCTTTTGAGTTCTAAGTTTGTTTATATCATAGTTATGTGTTAGCTTCCCTGCCAAGTAAGGAAATTATGTTTATACAACAGATTATCAAAAAGGTCCAATTTGTTGGAAAAAAAATCTTGTTACATTATTATGATGTGGGAGTTTGAAGTAAATCCTAAAATGAATGAAGAAGTTGGGAGAAAAAATACCTATTTCTCGAAAAAGTTCAAGAAGGGCATAATTCTGTAAATAGTCTTGCCAGAGTATTGAACCTTCTCAAATATGTTGAGTGATAATAAGAAACATACATATGAAGTTTGAAGCAGATACATTAAGAAATAAAGAAGTGATTTAAAAAAAACTACATTTTTTTCATGAAAATTCCAAGTTCAAGGGAGGTAATTCTGATAATTTTTGTGCTAGGTTGTAAACCTTGTCACATATAATGTGGTTGATGACCAGAAACTAAAATTTAAAGTTTGAAGTAAGTACCTTAAGGAATAAAGAAGTTATAGTGAAAAAGCGTAAAAATCGGACAGACGAACTGACGGTAAACCTAAAGTCCCCTCCGGTTAAACTGATAGGGGACTAATAAGAGTTGACATACTGTCAGCAAGTTGTAGAGACTGCTGGGCTACAGTATGACACTGATCTATATCTTTCTCCCAGTTTGATGTCTGCATCACACATCTATGTGCTTTCTGAAGGTACTGTAACATCTGAAATAATGTAGTCATAATATTATTGCATACAATTCTATACCTTAGGATAAATAGATGTTGGTACAGAAAAGCAAAATTGCTTTCCTGATGTAAAAAATAAAGTACTATCTGAAATTTCTATCAAAAAAGTATTTTTATTTCTTTGTTTATCCAGTAGTTATGTTGATTACCATGTTATTATGTAGTAGGTTTTTGGTTATATCTCAGTAGTTGGTCAACCCAGCCAGTTTCCTAGATAACTTATTTACAATCTTCAAATTCTTCGCAACTACTAATCCAACATGATTTCTGGACAAAATGACCATTAGTCTCAATGTCCGACACCATATGTCATGGAAATTTCGCCAACCAAAGTCTGTTAATAATAAATCCATCCTATTGAGGTAAGCTTGCAGACTTTTATTTATTATTTTATTGATAAAGATAGTAATGACATTAACTGATGATGAATATTATATATGGTAATAGCACACACCTTATCTTGATCATCAGTACACAACTGAGCGTACAATCTCCATATTTCAGCTTTATCAGTCACCTAAAATAAGTATTCAAATCTTTATATGTATACCATGTTCCTCTGAAATATGGTGGTTGATTGAAATTGATGATGCTTAAAAACCTTAAACCAGAAATTTTCTCAGTTCACAAAAAGCCATAAATGAGTCAAAATACATGCCAAATTTACAACGAATATGTTAAATAGTGTAGTGAATTGGTGTTCTTGCAAAACTTAAACCTGTATCTTTAAGTTCACAAAGGGATATAATTCAGTCAAAAAACATTTTTAGAGGTCTTGGACAGTGACTCAGTCATGTATGAAGTTACAAGCAAATACTTCTAGGGGTTCATGAGATATGAATTTGTAGAACTTAAACCAAAGCATTATGCAGCCACTGACTCCCTGGTTAATTGAATAGACCCATTATTAATCAAAAAGTTAACCTAAACAAAACAAAATAATACACAGCAACATTTACCCTTGAAGTGACTCTTCCAAACAGTTCACGGAGTTTTGGTTCTATTCTTTTTGCTGGATTACCTTGAGCATCTGGTAGGTTCTCATTAACAGCTCTAACAAGTATACCCAATATCTGAAACATGGTTTAACATGTACAAGTTTACCATGGTTTTACATTTTATAGTTTACCCAACAGTATATCATTGTGATAAAGACTACGGTCAACTGATATATATGAAACAGATTATGGAAATCAATTATTATGGAAATCAATGTACAAGTTAACCATGGTTTTACATTTAATAGTTTACTCAACATGTGAATTATGGTTTATAATGTACAAGTTTACCATGGTTTAACATTTTATAGTTTACTCAACATGTGAAATATGGTTTATAATGTACAAGTTTACAATGGTTTTACATTGAATAGTTTACCAAACTTGTGAAACATGGTTTATAATGTACAAGTTTACCATGGTTTTACATTGAATAGTTTACCAAACTTGTGAAATATGGTTTATTGTACAAGTTTACCATGGTTTTACATTTAATAGTTTACCCAACATGTGAAATATTGTGTATAATGTAGAAGTATTATAGTACATGTATACCAAATATCATATTCATGATTTAACACCAACAACAAATATCCAAAAAACTATAAAGGAAATATCTTTAAAATAAGATTTTACAGATTTTCAAAATAACAGCATATAAAAATGTTACAATTAAGCTCAAAGTTGTTCTGTATAGTCGAAATTAATGTTTGAATAAAATGTTATACATCCATTCATTAAATATAGACAACAGGAGCCTTGACAAATTTCACTTGGCTTACAGGACACAATATATGACCTAGCTAACTATATTATAGATTAGGAAACACAGGATGGTATTTTATAACAACACAAACCTCTTACCTCTTCATCTACCCATTTCTCCTTCAGATCACATAATCTGTGATAGGCCCTTATTACTTCACCAAACTCCCCGCAATCTGTTCCAACCTGAATAATATCATATATTTTAATATCTAGATTTTAATTTTACTGACGTTAACAAGATTCCATACAGGACAATGTTATTTGCTTGCAGCTGAAAATAAATTAAAAGGACTTGAGTTTTTTTTTAACATTTGACTTTTCCTTCCCTGAATAGAACTGGCAATGCAACATTCTAAGAAATTGTAACAAAGCGTTTGTCTTAATGTTCAATTTACTACTATTTAGGCATCATCTAGCCTTGCTGTTCTATATCTCATTATATAAAATTTTCTTCTCTAACTTTAGAAAAAAAGCAAACGGATAATAAAAACTGAATAACCTACCAGTAAATAATTTTCCCAGATTCTCCAGTTTTCATAGTTACATTTTATTGCATCTTTTAACGTCATAAATGCTTTTTTCCTAAAATTATATTTGACAGAGAGTTTTTCTCAATATAAATATAAGTGAACAAAATAAAGAGTCAACCTTCTTAAATACAAATACATGGAAACATATCTGATATGTAAAACAAAACAGATTGATCCACTTCTATCCAGCATGTTTGTCAATATATTTCATTGCAAAATAGAAGGAGCAGATGTGTAAAGATTCATTTTAGCACAAACTAGAACTATCAACTAAATGTGATTAATACCCCCGCAAGACTGCTTTGGAAATGAGGAAGTTACTAGACACAAACCACTTTGTAAAAAAATTGAAATAGAGTTATGGTTGTGGGCAATTAAAGATAGTTGTGGTTCTTGTAAGTAGCATTTCCTTTCAATGTGGTTGACCATTGATGCAGTTTTATTGAATTACTATGTAATAAGTCCAGAAAGAGTTACACTTCCTGAGCACTGCACTTTCTCTCATTGTGCTTGACTATTGTATGAAGTTGAATTGAATTCTAAACATAAGTTTTTAAGTTATGCACTGGACAAGGAAAAGGAGCAAAGGGCAATAACTCTACAAATACTGAAGATGGAGTTATGGTTATTGTACACTGCACTTCCTTTCATTGCCCTTGACCATTGTATGAAGTCTCACAACTATTTTATGTTTGAGTTCTAATGGCAATAAGTAATGTCTATTCCATCAGAAAACAATAAGAGAAGACCGCACATACAGGTATGTAAAATCTGACCAAACCATTTTTTGTCATCTGAATTTTAGTATCTGGATATCAAAATAAATTTAACTTATTACAATACAAAATTAAGATCATGTTAAATTTCAATTATTTGACAAGCTATGAAGCTATGAGTTAAGTTTTAACAAGGTATGTTTGTAAAAAATGCATGCCCCCTATCGGCAGCCAATTAGTCATGTGGTCAGGTTATTATGACTTTTGACCAAAAATCAAAAGGGATTATCTACTGGTCATAACTAGTCACTAGGTAATTGTGACTGTAAAGGTTGTGTATTGCAATTTTATGACAAAGTTATCAAAAATCTTACCAAATAATATATGCATAAAATTTATGAATCATGTAGGCCTTCTTAATGACAGCCAATTTGTTATATTACATAAGACCTTGAAATGTGTATACCAAAAGCATTTTTAGTTTAATAAAAAATATCAACCAAGGCAACTTCAGTTGTCAAGTTATTGATCAGAAACTGTTTTTACCTAAAAGGTTAATATGACCAGGATCTTTGACCCATTGACACCAAAATCATCTACTTGCCAAGATCAATACACCAACACAGTTTACAAAGTTTGAGAGTCAACAGCCAATGGCTTGTCAAGTTATTGATGGGAAACCGTTTTACCTGCAAGGTAAATACGACCTTGACCTTTGACCCCACAAATCAAAGGGGTCATCTACTTGCCAAGTCCAATGCACCTGCAAAATGTTTGAGGGCAAATAGTCCATGGGTTGTCAAATTATTGATCAGTAACTGTTTTTACCTACAAGGTCAATGTGACCTTGACCTCTCACCCCAAAATGAATAAGGGTCTACTGGTCATGATCATCACAATAACCAAGTTTGAAGTTCCTAGACCTAAGCATCTACAGTTATCAGAAACGTCTTTTACCTACACCTTTGACCCCAAAATCAATAGGGGTCATCTTCTGGTCATGAACAATCACCATATCAAGTTTAAAGTTCCTAGGCCTAAGCATTCTTAAGTTATTGATGGGAAACTGTTTTTACCTACAAGGTCAATGTGACCTTGACCTTTGACCCCTTAACCCCAAAATCAATAGGGGTCATTTGCTGGTCATGAACAGTCACCATACCAAGTATGAAGTTCCTAGGCCTAAGTGTTCTTTAGTTATTGATTGGAAACCATTTGGTCTACCGACCAACCGACATACAGACAAATGCAAAGCAATAAACCCCCACTTCTTTGAAGGGAGGCATAATAATATAAAGAAGTTAATATGATAACAATAAAGAACGTTTAGGTACTTACTTTTTCCCTAGTTTTATATATGACGATGCCAGATTATTCCATGCCTCAAAATTCTAAAAGTAACAGGAAAATCAGGTCAGTAAAGTAATTATTCATATTTCTGAAAAGACGATATACATGTACTTTTGTTCTGTCTTGTAGCAACTTGGTAATTATAGTGACCAGGTAAAACTGGGGTTCTACCAGTAAAACTTTGGCATTACCAAGTAAACTTGGGCATGGCCAAGTAAACTACGGCACTTCACTGCAAACTGGGCACTAATAGGTAAACTGGGTCAGAACCTGGCAAACTTAGGAATATTTAACTTAAGGTAAACCTTGGACATAACCAGGTAAAACTTGGGCTGTTCCAGGTAAATCTGAGGCACCACAAGTTAAAACTAATATTTACAGGGCAATTACTTGGGCTGGAACTGATTAAACTGCTTTGGCCTGAATTGTCTTTGTATTACCTAATACATTTAAAACATAACATGAGGCACTTAGCATAATAGGTGAATGACTGGCTTTTCTCCACTTTTTATTACAATCAGTGTTAAGTAAGCCACATACAGTTTTGTATCTATTTTTAAATCTGTATTCCACTTTCTATAGTTTACTAAAATCATACAGAAATAAATTCTCGTTACATTATTTCATTTCTCATAAAGGGTAAGCCTGATGACATGCCCTGAATCCTTACTAAGCTAAAACAAATGGATATACCTTCAACATGAACAAACTAGCTTATAAACTTACATCATAATCTATGCTCACACATCTTTGGAATGCCCTCACAGCAAGATTGAAATCTTTAGCTGCCATTGCTGCACAACCATATGTAAACCAAACTGGTACCTGAGAAATTATTACAAATATTTGAGCTGTGTCACAACAAAGCCAACATGTGAATCATATTAAAATAATCAACTTCCTGAGAATAGTGAAACATTTTGAAAACTGCTCAATAACATAGCCACCATATCCATGTTATTGTTTCTCAAAATAGTTTCAACAAGTTATGTGTAATTTAATTCAAATTGATATTATATGATAAAATAAAACATTTTTATTTTACATGAAGCAGTAGAGTTAGTGATGATTATATATCATTATGAAAACATTTTATACAAAATAAACATGTAAATATAAGATATTGTATAAAAGTAAGCATCATTATATTATTACCTGTAGAGCATTAACATTCAGGGACTTCTCAAAACATTCTAAACACTTTGCATACTGAAAAAGAGTACCATCTCAATATACATACTGGATAAATAAAATACAAAATCTTTTTTTCATGATTTAACACCACCCTTTCTTAAAAGCTTTAAATATATATCTGTGTATGACCTAGTTAACATCAAGTTCTGTACTGAGAATTTAGTCAGGTTAATGGTACAAGTATATTTTTAGTGCAACGCTATACAGTTACTCAATTTTATATATACGAGTATATATAAAATATAGACCAACACATACTGACAAATGTTATCATCACCACTTTTATCAACATTTCCTTAAGTGTTTCGTTTCATTAATTTATCATTACAGTGTTAAAACAGAACTTTCAAATAATCAAAGCTAAGGTCAATGTTCATATTTATATATGTTAGTTTCTAAGTCAAATTTTGGTAAACAAACAGTATTTCACTCAAAATGAACTAAAATGAAACTAACCAATTGGAAATATATCAAGTTTTTATTTTTTCTTTGGAAAATGGGCCTTTAAGACATTTTTACTAAACTCAATTTTCACCCCAGGGGCATGACTTACATAACTTTTGTAGAGTCCACTAGGCTAAATACATGCCAAATATCTAAGCTTGAGATATTGAAATTTCACAAATAATAAAACAATTTATTTTCCTATACATGTCTATATAAACTAAGTGACCCCTTTAGGGCGGGGCAATTTTTTGACCACATAAGCATGATTTGTATGACTTTTGTAGAGGACCACAAGGTGATGCTTCATGCCAAATATTTAAGCTCTGGACATTTTAGTTTCTGAGAAGATTTTTAAAGTCTATTTTTAACTCCTGTTTAGCTGAATAATATGACATATTGTAAAAATTTTACTGCACACTCCATGTATAAATAAACCGACCTGTTCTTTAGCAAAGTACAAGTATCCCATACATCTCTGAGCTCGTGCTGACCTATGTTTAGATAACTCCCAACCTTTCTCATAATGTTCAATATTGCGTGTTATATCACCAAGGAAACACCACAAGTTTGGAGTTTCTCTCACAGCAAGTTGCTCTCTTATCACTGTCTCTGCCTGTAGAAATATAAATATATAAATACCACTATTTTCTTTTATATAATATCACATAGATAAGCAAACTTGATTGGAGATAACAATAATAGAAGCCATATTAATCTTTTAAGAATGAAACAAACAATACCTTTATTTTCAGATTTTTCAAAACACTATTAACCTCTTCAAACTAGACCCCTGTATTTCTTAGTATTCACTGTCAGATCTCAAAAATGGTTTATCAACAATGTAAGATAAAAACTTTCTTCATGGTTAAGCTCAAATAATGTTTAAAATAATATCAAAGTTTTCAGATCTTATATATCTACTTCTAAAGTATTTACTCTTCTAAATTTACTGATGCAATATGTATGATATCAAACTCAACTGCTGTGAAATTTACTTGTATGATATAATATAAGAGCCGCACCATGACAAAACCAACGTAATGTGTTTGCGAGCAGCATGGATCCAGACCAGCCTGCGCATCTGATCAGGATCCATGCTGTTCGCTATCAGTTTTGCTACTTGAAATAGGGTTGGTAAGCGAACAGCATGGATCCTGATCAGACTGCACGAATGCGCAGGCTGGTCTGGATCCATGCTGGTCGCAAACGCATTATGTTGGTTTTGTCGTGACACGGCTCACATTACCTTTTCAGATTTACCAAGTCTCTGGTAGCAGGCCACAGCTTCCTCCCACATCTCTAGCTCCTCATAGATCTGTAAAGCTGAACCAATAGCACCCAGTGCCAACAATAGTTCAGCTAGTTGTTTCTGTAAAATTACAGTGTCATGGTCTCTATTAACAATGTACAATTTTTAACAATCACATGAATTAAAACGTATTTTAAAAATCTTCTTGTGGTGCAAAAAAAAGATCTTTGCCAATACCATGTATATGTTATCTGGCCAGCTATTATTCATAAAAACATATAAGTTTTGACGAGGCCGTTAAGATGGTACAAGAGTTAGGTCCCCATTGTAAACTTTTTAAGTCAGATATTAAGAGCGCTTATCGCTTAATTCCAATAAATCCCTCTGATTTTGAGCTTTTAGGCTTTTGTTTTAAAAATAAATATTATTTTGATAAAGCATTACATTTTGGGGCCTCAATTAGCTGTGTAACTTTTGAACGGTTTGCTAGGTTTTTAGAATTTTGTGTAAAATCTAAATTTAAATCCGGTAATTTAATACATTATCTTGACGATTTTTTGGGCGGAGATAAAACAACAAATTCTTGTAACAAGGCTTTAGAAATATTCAAGGATACCATGACTGAATTGGGTGTTCCTTTAGCCATGGATAAAACTGAGGGCCCGACTGAATGTCTGATATTTTTAGGCCTAGAATTAGATTCGGACAAAATGCAAGTTCGGATACCCATGCCAAAAATTCAGGAAATAATTGATAAAATTTTGTACATTTTGAGTCGGAAAAAGTGCACTGTGAAGGAAATCCAGTCACTAATAGGTTCTCTTAATTTTTGTTGCCGGGCAATTATTGCAGGTAGACCATTCCTACGCCGGCTTATTAATTCAATATGTGGGCTTAGTAAGCCTTTTTTACGTGTTCGTATTAAAAAAGATACAAAACAGGATTTACTTATGTGGCTAGCTTTTCTTAAAAAATATAATGGTATTTCAGTTTTTCATGACAAATTTTGGGTGTCTAATGACGATGTACAGCTATTTTCAGACAGTGCTGGCGGTGACAATCTAGGGTTCGGTATCTATTTTCAAGGTCATTGGTGTCAGGCAAAATGGCCGGAATTTTGGCATAAATCTGGTATTACTGCTGACATAACCGTTTTAGAACTTTTCCCGATCTTTGTTTCGTTATTCATTTGGGGCAATCATTTAGCGAATAAGAAAATAAGATTTAACTGTGATAATATTGCAGTAGTTCACATCTTAAATAAGGCAACTTCAAAGTCAGATAGAGTAATGAGCTTGATGAGGGCAATTACTTTAAGATCCCTGAGTCTTAATGTCTTAATCCGAGCAAATCATGTGCCGGGTACTTCAAATGATATCTGCGATGCTTTATCTCGGTTTCAGTTAACCAGATTCCGGAAGTTGGCTCCAGACGCAGACTTACATCCTTGCCCGTTCCCAGAATTCCTATGGAATGTCTTCAGTACAGAGCTAGACGACTGGTACAATCGGGAATAGCTTCAAATTCTATGTTAACTTATAACACTAGCATAAATGTCTTTAATACATTCAGACAAAATTATAATTTGCCAAATCAATGGCCATTTCCAATTCATCATATTTCTTTATTTATGGCATTTTGCTTCGAAAAAGGCCATTCACCGAACACAATTTCTACCTATATTGCAGGGATAAATTATTTTCATAAACTTAACGGATTTTATGATATTACCAATATCTTTGTAATTCAGAAATTGTTAGAAGGGTGTAGAAGATGTCATCCTTGTTGTGATATCCGGGCTCCACTTACAATGCAGATCTTTATTTCCGTATATAATACTCTACCAGGAGTATGTTATAACAACTATGAGTGCAAACTATTTTCAGCTCTTTTTGTTTTGGCTTACTTCGGACTTTTTCGTGTAAGCGAACTGGTGAGCTCACTCAGTGACGACATGCTTATGTGCTTTTTGTTCATTGCTATACTTGCGTATTAAACAATGGTGCATGTACCATGCCTGCTTGCCCTTCGGTCAAACACAATTCTGAGCGGCCAAAATTATTCCATAATATTTTAATAGAATCATTTTTTATCAAATTTGGAGTAAGGTATTGAAAGCTCAATCGTTATATATGATATTGCAATACATATGTATGAAATAAATACAATTGAAGTATAATTGCACAGTTAGTTATTTTATTTTATTTCGAGTATTTGGATGATCTACTGTTATAAGAGAAAGCCCACCTGCATATCCCAGACAGGAACTATCTTTACAGCGTAGAAAAGATGTGACCTCTGACCTGCAGATGGCTCCTCCCTCATTGTCTGATTAAACAACTCCTTCAAGCGGAATATAAAATATCAAATATATATATACTATACACTCTAGAAAAAACTCTAAGGTGTTTAAATTTATATATACATATGAAATATTTACCATAAATTTCCATGTGAAATACAGTCCATGAATTATCACAACTAAAACAAATTGTACAATAGTCATGTATAATGAAACTTCTATAATAACACATAAACTTACATTGTTTCATGGAAATAATAACATTTGAATATAAAAAATATGAATAATTTTTGTTTGTATTAGCTTGTCCAAACAGGGGTTTTAACTTCTCAATGATGGAAAAGAAATATATCCTTAAATTTGAATGTATTTTGCTTTACACTGATTATCATTGTTCAATTACATTGAGATTCAATGTTGAAAATGGACAAATAGATATCATGTGAAAATAACAAGAACTACCTTATTAAAGATACAATATTTACTAATTCTGTTCCCTAAGTGGTCCAAAACATAAATACAAGTTTGACAATGATTTCTGTTTTTATGCTGTCACATTGTGATATAAGAGAATAAAGAATGCAGACATAAACAAACCTCAATTTGTCTCATGGATCTCTCTAATCTCCGACTGCTACCCTTCTCTAACTTTGACCTCAATAGCAACCCTGCCACACCTACACTCCATGACCTCATCTGACCTAGAACATACTGAAATAAACAAGGTACAATGTATCTCAATTTTCAAGATAACCTTTATCTGAAGCAAAAATATCCAGTCTAAAATAATACTCTTATCCAACACAAAATTAATACTTGTAAATGATACAAAATGATTTAGTGTGACTTTGACCTCAGGAAGGTCAAGCCTGCACTCTGCACATGGTCTCATTATGGTTAACATTTCTGCCGAGTAGTTTCAATTTCCTTCCACTGGTTGAAAAGATATAGAGTGGACACAAAATTTTGAAATTGATACAAAATGATCCAGGTTGACCTTGACCTGAGAAAGGTCAAACCTTTGCTCTGCATATCGTCTTGTTATGGTTAACATTTCTGTCAAGAAGTTTCAATTTCCCTGCACTGGGTCAAAAGATACAGACTGGACACAAAACCTGCTAACAGGCAGAATGACCTACGAACAATCAGGTGCATAACATTATACGCCGAAATGTTTACAGGCATATAATTATATAGGACAATATTTACTGTAAGATAAGCCTGAACTTCTTCCTCTGTTAACTCATCATGACTTGCCCGACTTCTTCTGTAATCTTCCCTGTAAGTATAATCATATCTCTGCATTTATGGCAAGAGCATATCTACATTTATCTTATCTTCCCTGTAAGTATAATCATATCTTTGCATTTATGGCAAGAGCAGATCTACATTTATCTTATCTTCCCTGTAAGTATTATCATATCTCTGCATTTATGGCAAGAGCATATCTACATTTATCTTATCTTCCCTGTAAGTATAATCATATCTTTGCATTTATGGCAAGAGCAGATCTACATTTATCTTATCTTCCCTGTAAGTATAATCATATCTCTGCATTTATGGCAAGAGCATATCTACATTTATCTTATCTTCCCTGTAAGTATAATCATATCTTTGCATTTATGGCAAGAGCATATCTACATTTATCTTATCTTCTCTGTAAGTATAATCATATCTCTGCATTTATGGCAGGAGCATATCTACATTAATCTTATCTTCTCTGTAAGTATAATCATATTTCTGTATTTATGGCAGGAGCATATCTACATTAATCTTATCTTCTCTGTAAGTATAATCATATTTCTGTATTTATGGCAGGAGCATATCTACATTAATCTTATCTTCTCTGTAAGTATAATCATATCTCTGTATTTATGGCAAGAGCATATCTACATTAATCTTATCTTCTCTGTAAGTATAATCATATCTCTGTATTTATGGCAGGAGCATATCTACATTAATCTTATCTTCTCTGTAAGTATAATCATATTTCTGTATTTATGGCAGGAGCATATCTACATTAATCTTATCTTCTCTGTAAGTATAATCATATTTCTGTATTTATGGCAGGAGCATATCTACATTAATCTTATCTTCTCTGTAAGTATAATCATATCCCTGTATTTATGGCAAGAGCATATCTACATTTATCTTATCTTCCCTGTAAGTATAATCATATCTCTGCATTTATGGCAGGAGCATATCTACATTTATCTTATCTTCCCTGTGTAAGTATAATCATATCTCTGCATTTATGGCAAGAGCATATCTACATTTATCTTATCTTCTCTGTAAGTATAATCATATCTCTGCATTTATGCAAGAGCATATCTACATTTATCTTATCTTTCCTGTAAGTATAATCATATTTCTGTATTAATGGCAAGAGCAGATCTACATTAATCTTATCTTCTCTGTAAGTATAATCATATCCCTGTATTTATGGCAAGAGCATATCTACATTTATCTTATCTTCCCTGTAAGTATAATCATATTTCTGTATTTATGGCAGGAGCATATCTACATTAATCTTATCTTCTCTGTAAGTATAATCATATTTCTGTATTTATGGCAGGAGCATATCTACATTAATCTTATCTTCTCTGTAAGTATAATCATATCTCTGTATTTATGGCAAGAGCATATCTACATTTATCTTATCTTCCCTGTAAGTATAATCATATCTTTGCATTTATGGCAAGAGCATATCTACATTTATCTTATCTTCTCAGTAAGTATAATCATATCTCTGCATTTATGGCAAGAGCATATCTACATTTATCTTATCTTCCATGTAAGTATAATCATATTTCTGTATTTATGGCAAGAGCAGATCTACATTAATCTTATTCTTCTCTGTAAGTATAATCATATCCCTGTATTTATGGCAAGAGCATATCTACATTTATCTTATCTTCCCTGTAAGTATAATCATATTTCTGTATTTATGGCAAGAGCAGATCTACATTTATCTTATCTTCCCTGTAAGTATAATCATATCTCTGCATTTATGGCAAGAGCATATCTACATTTATCTTATCTTCTCTGTAAGTATAATCATATCTCTGCATTTATGGCAAGAGCATATCTACATTTATCTTATCTTCCCTGTAAGTATAATCATATTTCTGTATTTATGGCAAGAGCAGATCTACATTAATCTTATCTTCTCTGTAAGTATAATCATATCCCTGTATTTATGGCAAGAGCATATCTACATTTATCTTATCTTCCCTGTAAGTATAATCATATTTCTGTATTTATGGCAGGAGCATATCTACATTAATCTTATCTTCTCTGTAAGTATAATCATATTTCTGTATTTATGGCAGGAGCATATCTACATTAATCTTATCTTCTCTGTAAGTATAATCATATCTCTGTATTTATGGCAAGAGCATATCTACATTTATCTTATCTTCCCTGTAAGTATAATCATATCTTTTGCATTTATGGCAAGAGCATATCTACATTTATCTTATCTTCTCAGTAAGTATAATCATATCTCTGCATTTATGGCAAGAGCATATCTACATTTATCTTATCTTCCCTGTAAGTATAATCATATTTCTGTATTTATGGCAAGAGCAGATCTACATTAATCTTATCTTCTCTGTAAGTATAATCATATCCCTGTATTTATGGCAAGAGCATATCTACATTTATCTTATCTTCCCTGTAAGTATAATCATATTTCTGTATTTATGGCAAGAGCATATCTACATAAATCTTATCTTCCCTGTAAGTATAATCATATTTCTGTATTTATGGCAAGAGAATATCTACATTAATCTTATCTTCTCTGTAAGTATAATCATATCTCTGCATTTATGGCAAGAGCATATCTACATTTATCTTATCTTCTGCATATCTACATTAATCTTATCTTCTCTGTAAGTATAATCATATCTATGTATTTATGGCAAGAGCATATCTACATTAATCTTATCTTCTCTGTAAGTATAATCATATCTCTGCATTTATGGCAAGAGCATATCTACATTTATCTTATCTTCTCTGTAAGTATAATCATATTTCTGTATTTATGGCAAGAGCATATCTACATTAATCTTATCTTCCCTGTAAGTATAATCATATTTCTGTATTTATGGCAAGAGAATATCTACATTAATCTTATCTTCTCTGTAAGTATAATCATATCTCTGCATTTATGGCAAGAGCATATCTACATTTATCTTATCTTCCCTGTAAGTATAATCATATTTCTGTATTTATGTCAAGAGCAGATCTACATTTATCTTATCTTCCCTGTAAGTATAATCATATTTCTGTATTTATGGCAAGAAGATATCTACATTTATCTTATCTTCCCTGTAAGTATAATCATATCTTTGCATTTATGGCAAGAGAATATCTACATTAATCTTATCTTCTCTGTAAGTATAATCATATCTCTGCATTTATGGCAAGAGCATATCTACATTTATCTTATCTTCTGCATATCTACATTAATCTTATCTTCTCTGTAAGTATAATCATATCTATGTATTTATGGCAAGAGCATATCTACATTAATCTTATCTTCTCTGTAAGTATAATCATATCTCTGCATTTATGGCAAGAGCATATCTACATTTATCTTATCTTCTCTGTAAGTATAATCATATTTCTGTATTTATGGCAAGAGCATATCTACATTAATCTTATCTTCCCTGTAAGTATAATCATATTTCTGTATTTATGGCAAGAGAATATCTACATTAATCTTATCTTCTCTGTAAGTATAATCATATCTCTGCATTTATGGCAAGAGCATATCTACATTTATCTTATCTTCCCTGTAAGTATAATCATATTTCTGTATTTATGTCAAGAGCAGATCTACATTTATCTTATCTTCCCTGTAAGTATAATCATATTTCTGTATTTATGGCAAGAAGATATCTACATTTATCTTATCTTCCCTGTAAGTATAATCATATCTCTGTATTTATGGCAAGAGCAGATCTACATTTATCTTATCTTCTCTGTAAGTATAATCATATCTCTGCATTTATGGCAAGAGCATATCTACATTAATCTTATCTTCTCTGTAAGTATAATCATATCTCTGCATTTATGGCAAGAGCATATCTACATTTATCTTATCTTCCCTGTAAGTATAATCATATCTTTGCATTTATGGCAAGAGCATATCTACATTTATCTTATCTTCCCTGTAAGTATAATCATATCTTTGCATTTATGGCAAGAGCATATCTACATTTATCTTATCTTCCCTGTAAGTATAATCATATCTTTGCATTTATGGCAAGAGCATATCTACATTTATCTTATCTTCCCTGTAAGTATAATCATATCTCTGCATTTATGGCAAGAGCATATCTACATTTATCTTATCTTCCCTGTAAGTATAATCATATCTTTGCATTTATGGCAAGAGCATATCTACATTAATCTTATCTTCCCTGTAAGTATAATCATATCTCTGCATTTATGGCAAGAGCATATCTACATTAATCTTATCTTATGTAAGTATAATCATACAGTTGACTCTCGGTAACTCGAAATCCAAGGGACTAAGTATTTTACTTCGAGAGAAACGGAATTCGAGTAACGTGGAACTACCGCCATTACGTTGACTTCGTACATGTATATACATGTACATGATTGAATGTGCAAAGAAGTAGGTTTCTTATTGTTGTTAGCGGCAATGCTGCAATATTTAACCATTGAAATGACGGTAAATCACTTTCAACTACAAATTATAAATGAACAAAAATATATCATTCAAAATTTAATACATGTACATTTATGTATATTAATAGTGAAACATAAACACACAATTATATTTGATTTAATTGATCATCGGACGAAAACGAAATTAGCAACTATCGTGAACCGGAAGTACAAATTAATGTATGCAATATGACGGAACATTAATTATATAGAGGATATTGAATGAGTGTAAGTTCAATACTGAATTTATTGCACGAGTTGAATAAAATTATATTATGCGAGCCTCTGGCGAGCATAATATTATTTTATTCAACGAGTGCAATAAATTCAGTAATGAACTTACACGAATTTAATATTCTATTTATCACATACCCAAAATAAAGACCGTTTAAAGTTAAATAAGAGTCATTTTTCATTGACGCGCCTATAGTATAACGCTAACATTTAGCGCGTCTTTACACTATGTTTGTATAACGCTAATGACGTCACGCCAAAATATATGCACGGCCGTGCAATACCATATTTACGGAGTCGCAAAATCGGCACGGGTGTGTGATAAACAAATATCATTTACGTTGATAATACACATCAATACCTAGGCTGTTATTTGACTAGGATGTTATTTGACTAACATCCGTCAGACTGGCATGAGTAAACTTTTTTAAAGAAATGTAATTAAATTTTAATTTAGTTATCTAAATGTTAAAACTAATTAAGTCGTGAAACGGATTAAAGACACTTTTACGACGTGTTAATAATACATGATGACCGGCAATTAAAAATTACTATGAAACGTGTAAATCACGAGTGACAACATCTCACCTTGATGTCGCCGACCTTTGATCAGTCGGCTGTTTTCACACTTTGACTAATTGAGATGAAAATATGTGGACTTTAATTGACGGGACCAAATTTTCTTTTCGACTAAACAGGAGTCTCGGTAAGTCAAAATTTGACATAAGCGGAGTTAAAATACAAAGATAAAGAAGGAAATTTGACGGGACTTTAGAAATTATTCGACTAAGGCAGAATTTTGAGTAAAGCGATTTTGACTAATTGAGAGTCAACTGTATTTCTGTATTTATGGCAAGAGCAGATCTACATTTATCTTATCTTCCCTGTAAGTATAATCATATTTCTGTATTTATGGCAAGAGCAGATCTACATTTATCTTATCTTCCCTGTAAGTATAATCATATTTCTGTATTTATGGCAAGAGCAGATCTACATTTATCTTATCTTCCCTGTAAGTATAATCATATTTCTGTATTTATGGCAAGAGCAGATCTACATTTATCTTATCTTCCCTAAACATATAATCAAGTCTCTACATTTATGGCAAGAGCAGATCTACATTTATCTAAATAATAACATTGTGTGCTTTTAAAATCCAAGTATCGTTGTCAAAATCTTCCTGATATTTGGTGAATGCCTAGTATCAGGCCGACTTCCTTACGAAAATTCAAATGTTTTGTTCGAATTCTATTCAAAAATAGTATAATTCTATTGGTTTTATGATAAACTTACATGACTCCTAGAATAAGAGCCTGTTCTGTTGCAGATACCTGGGTAGATTTTACATCCCCATCTGTAAAGCTGATAGCATTTAGAATAGTGTCATCATCTAGATTCAGGTCCTGTAAATTGTCCAAACATGTTACCCTGTTACAGTTGTATTTCAAGGTATGACAATGCACTTTTGATAATTTTCTTATAAAAATTTTGTATACTGACTTCTGTCAAAACGACTCTTGTTTAAGCAGCCACCAAAACAGAGAACTTTAATGAAGTCAATTACCTTATAAACAATGACAACTGTAAAACTTTCAGTTCTCCAATTGATCAACCTTAAAGGACAGAATTATACTTGCATAAACAAAATAGATCATTTCTAAAAAGTTCCTTGTAGGTAAACAAAACATAACATACATGTATATCAATACATTACAATATTACTGAACACATTTAAACATCCACTTTAGTACATTATCATTAAGTAAGAAGAAGCATGAACCATGACAAGTATGGTGTTCTTTGTTAAATTCTGACCACAATATAAGATGAATGTGTAAGACCTATATACATAACAACTAGTAGAACCTGTCTTGATAAAAATTGTCCCTGTGACAGATGTTTACCAGTCATAGTTTTTTCCAAAGCAATGAAGTTCAAACTTCCTATAATTCAAGAGAATCATTATAGAGATAAAAGTAGTCATCATACTACTTTTTGAGTTATCTGCCCCTGAAAGTGAGTTTTTTTAAAAAAACTTTTAGACACTTTTCAAGTAAATACTAGGGGAACCTACCTTTGGAAGACTGGAGTTAGTATGTGAGACCTCCACTTGTGTACAGTCTACATCTGAGGAACTAACAGAATTTCTTTTGACTTCCAGGATTAACTGAGCCTTATCATCTACCTGGAACCTTGTTCTTTTACCCATAGCACCTAAATTAACGGTAAACAACTTTTAAATATTGAGTTACCTACATATTAAGTATTGAGTTTCCTATAAAACAAAAGGGCCATGATGGCCCTGAAATCGTTCACCTGTATATAGGCCCCCGGGGAGGGGCCAATTTTAACCCAGGGGCTTTTATTTAAACAAACTTGGAAAACACCAATTTGAAGTTGTTTCATGATAAATATCTAAGCTCTAGCTGTAAGAAGATTTTTTAAGTTTTTACTATACATATATAAGGAAAAACAATGACCCCCCCCCCCTCTGGGCAGGCAATTTTGTCCCCAGGGCTTTTATTTCAACAAACTTGGTAGTCACTCACTAGAAGATAAGTCATGCTTAATATCTAAACTCTAGCTCTATTGGGTTTTTTTTAAAGAAGATTTTTAAGTTTTTACTATATATATTAAAAGAAAATCAATGCTCCCCGGGTCGGGGCCAATTTTAACCCAAGGGCCCTTATTTGAAAACAAGAGGGCCATGATGGCCCTGAAGTCGCTCACCTGTACATAGGCCCCCGGAGCGGGGCCAGTTTAAAGCCCGGGGCTTTTATTTGAACTAACTTGGTAGACAACCATTAGAAGATGTTTCATGCTAAACATCTAAGGTCTAGCTTGTTGGGATTTTTAAAAGAAGTTTTTTCTTTACACATATAGTTAAAAACAATGACACACCTGGGGCAGGGCCAGTTTTGACCCCAGGGCTTTTATTTGAACAATCTTTGTAGACACTTACTAGAAAATGTTTCATGCTTAATATCTAAGCTCTAGCTATTCAGGTTTTTTCAAAGAAGATTTTTAAGTTTTTGCTTTACTCGTATAAGGAAAATCAATGTCCCCCAGGGCGGGGCCAATTTTGACCCCAGGGCTCTTATTTGAACAAACTTGGTAGACATCCATTAGAAGATGTTTCATGCTAAATATCTTAGCTCTAGCTCTTTTGGTTCTTTATAAGAAGATTTTTAAGTTTTTACTATATGCATATGGGGAAAATCAATGACCCCCTGGGGCGGGGCAAATCTTGACCCCAGGGCTTTTATTTGAACAAACTTGGTAGACACCCATTAGAAGATGTTTCATGCTAAATATCTTAGCTCTAGCTCTTTTGGTTCTTTAAAAGAAGATTTTTTAAAGTATTTACTATATGTATATATGGAAAATCAATGACCCCCTGGGTGGGGCCAACTTTGACCCCAGCGCTTTTATTTGAACAAACTTGGTAGACATCCATTAGAAGATGTTTCATGCTAAATATCTTAGCTCTAGCTCTTTTGGTTCTTTAAAAGAAGATTTTTTAAAGTTTTTACTATATGTATATATATATGGAAAATCAATGACCCCCTGGGGCGGGGCCAATTTTGACCCCAGAGCTTTTTTTTGAACAAACTTGGTAGACATCCATTAGAAGATGTTTCATGCTAAATATCTTAGCTCTAGCTCTTTTGGTTCTTTAAAAGAAGATTTTTAAGTTTTTACTATATGCATACAGGGAAAATCAATGACCCCTGGGGCGGGGCCAATTTTGACCCCAGGGCTTTTATTTAAACAAACTTGGTAGACACTCAATAGAAGATGTTTCATGCTTAATATCTAAGCTCTAGCTCTTTAGGTTTTTCTAAAAGAAGATATTTTAAGTTTTTCTTTTGGTTGCCATGGCAACCAGAGTTCTGCTTGGAATTAAATTCTTTGAACAATTTTTGAAGTTGACTACCAAAGGAACATTACTGTGAAGTTTAAATGAAATTAGCTTAGCCGTTTATATTGAGATGTTGTTAATGTAAAAGTTTACGGACGGACGGACGGACGCTGGATGAAAAGCGATCACAAAAGCTCACCATGTCACTTTGTGACAGGTGAGCTAAAAAAGTTAAGGTGATTCCTGAGCTTGGCCATTCACCCCAGGGGCATGATTTATGCAATGGTTGTAAATATCCACTCGATAATGCTACAAAGCTCGTCCCTAAACAAGTCAATGTAATAAAAGTGACTTGAAGGATGGGGTCATTTTATATTTAAGGCACACAATTCATACTACTTTTCTGAATGTCCAATAGACAATACTACATATCAAATATCAAGACCTAAAGCTATATAGTTTCAGAAAATACTGTTTAAATTTTACATCATGAAAAACAGTTGACAAAATGCATGGTTTATGAAACTTTTGCAGAGGTCCATTAGATACTTTTACTTATCATTCACAATAGCACAAGTTTGTGCTTATCATTTACATTAGCACTATTTCATGCAGTATCACAAGTGGAGATTTTAAAGATTTTTTCCCCATTTTTATACATATACAATGTATATATGTGAAGGACCACTACGCAATGCTTAATAGCTTGGCTCTTGACCTTTTTAATTTCAGAGAAGATTCTAATCACTTTTATTGCAGATGTTTCAACAGCAAAAATAAAATTGGGCTTGCACAAACTTTGACCAAAGGGATATATTTTTTAAAACAAGAGGGCCATGATGGCCCTGGATCGCTCACCTGACACAACCGCATCCAAGCAATGTCTTAAACAAGCATCATGACCAAGTTTGATGCGACTGAGTCAAACATGTGACCTCTAGTGTGTTATAAAGATTTTTCCATATTTTGGGCAATGTGACCTAATTTTTGACTGGACACAGACCTATATTCAAACTTGACCTAGAAATCATCAAAACAACCTTCCTGACCAATTTCCAGGAAATTTGGATCAAAACTGCAGCCACTAGAGTGTTAAAAAGATTTTTCTATTTTTAGCTCCTGTGACCTAGTTTTTGACCGGACATGACCAATCTAGCACTTGACCCAGAAAACATCAAAACAACATTCTTGACAAATTTCCAGAATATTTGAATAAAAACTGCAGCCACTAGAGTGCAAACAAGCTTTTTCTATTTTTAACTCCTGTGACCTAGTTTTTGACCTGAGATGACCCATCTTCAAACTTGACCTAGAAATCATCAAAAACAACCTTCCTGACAAATTTCCAGAATATTTGAATCAATACTGCAGCCACTAGAGTGTTAACAAGCTTTTTCTATGTTTAGCTCCTGTGACCTAGTTTTTGACCGGAGATAACCCATCTTCGAACTTGACCTAGACATCATCAAAACAACCTTCCTGACAAATTTCCAGAATATTTGGATGAAAACTGCAGCCACTAGAGTGTTAACAAGCTTTTTCTATTTTTAGCTCCTGTGACCTAGTTTTTGACCGGACATTACCCATCTTCCAACTTGACCTAGATATCATCAAAAACAACCTTCCTGACAAATTTTCCAGAATATTTGGATCAATACTGCAGCCACTAGAGTGTTAACAAACTTTTCTATTTTTAGCTCCTGTGACCTAGTTTTTGACCGGAGATGACCCATCTTCGAACTTGACCTAGATATTATCTAAGCAACCTCCCTGACAAATTTCCAGATTATTTGGATGAAAACTGCAGCCACTAGAGTGTTAACAAGCTTTTTCTATTTTTAGCTCCTGTGACCTAGTTTTTGACCAGACATGATCCATCTTCAAACTTGACCTAGATATCATCTAAACAACCTTCCTGACAAATTTCCAGAATATTTGGATGAAAACTGCAGCCTATAGAGTGTTAAAAGCTTTTTCTATTTTTAGCTCCTGTGACCTAGTTTTTTGACCGGAGATGACCCATCTTTTGAACTTGACCTAGAAACTATCAAAAGCAACTTTTCCTGACAAATTTCCAGAATATTTGGATGAAAACTGCGGCCACTAGAGTGTTAACAAGCTTTTTTCTATTTTTAGCTCCTGTGACCTAGTTTTTGACCAGAGATGACCCATCTTCGAACTTGACCTAGATATCATCAAAACAACCTTCCTGACAAATTTCCAAAATATTTGGATGAAAAACTGGCAGCCACTAGAGTGTTAACAAAAGCTTTTTTTCTATTTTTTAGCTCCTGTGACCTAGTTTTTGACCGGAGATGACCCATCTTTGAACTTGACCTAGAAAACTATCAAAACAACTTTCCTGACAAATTTCAGAAATTTGGATGAAACTGCGGCCACTAGAGTGTTAACAAGCTTTTTCTATTTTTTAGCTCCTGTGACCTAGTTTTTGACCAGAGATGGACCATCTTCGAACTTGACCTAGATATCATCAAAACAACCTTCCTGAACAAATTTCCAAAATATTTGGATTGAAAACTGCAGCCACTAGAGTGTTAACAAGCTTTTTCTATTTTTTAGCTCCTGTGACCTAGTTTTTGACTGGAGATGACCCATCTTCGAACTTGACCTAGATATAAATCAAAACAACCTTCCTGACAAATTTCTAGAATATTTGGATGAAAACTGCAGCCTCTAGAGGTGTTAACAAGCTTTTTTCTATTTTTAGCTCCTGTGACCTAGATTTTGACCCAAGATAAAACCCCATCTTCGAAGAACTCGACCTGTATTTCATTGGAGACAAACATTCTGACAAAGTTTGATGAATGATCCAATCAAAACTGTGACCTGCTCTAGAATGTTAACAACCCAATTATTAGAGTGTCAACAAGCTTTTTCTATTTTTTAAGCTCGTGACCTAGTTTTGACCAGAGATGACCCATCTTCAAACTTGACCCTAGATATCATCAAAACAACCTTCCCTGACAAGTTTTCAGAATATTTGGAATGAAAACTGCAGCCTCTAGAGTGTTAACAAGCTTTTTCTATTTTTAGCTCCTGTGACCTAGTTTTGCCCTAGATAACCCATCTTCGAACTCGATCTGTATTTCATTGAGACAAACATTCTGACAAAGTTTGATGATGATCCAATCAAAACTGTGACTGCTAGACTGTTAACAACCCAATTTGTGACGACGAACGACGCACAACGCACGACGACGGACGCCGGACATAGCCCCATCACTATACCTCACCTTGACCACTTCGTGGTCAGGTGAGCTAAAAATTGCAGAGAAGCATCTGGGTAAAGCTATCTGCCAAATATCAAAGTACCGGTCCTTGTGGTTTCATCTTAAAAATCTGTCTGGCTTTTATGTCCTACTTAAGCATCAGGCCAGAACCTGTAACGGATCCAGAAGGAGTTTATTAAAAATTGTTTCTAGCGATTTCCAAAATATTATTCAATAATAAGAAATTGTTGATAATTATACACAGCATGAAAATCTGCATCAGGTGATCACAAAAGCACACCTTGTTCTAATGCCACTTATACCAGTACTGTCCATGAACAGGCTCTATCAAACAGAAGCTGCAACATTTTCAAATTTGTCGTTTGTGACTTTCTTTAAGGATTCTATTTCTCTATTTCATGTTCAGATAAACACTGAAGTTAATAATTTAACATTACGGTATGCTAAAATGCTATAGTTAAATCCTTTTCTTAACAAGAGGGCCATGATGGCCCTGAGGTCGCTCACCTGTATATAGGCCCCCCCCCCCAACCCCAACGTTGCAGGGCCAATTTAACCCAAGGGCTTTTATTTGCACAAACTTGGTAGACACCCATAAGAAGATATTTCATGCTAAACATCTAAGCTCTAGCTCATTGGGCTTTTTAAAGGAAGATTTTTTTTAAGTTACACTATACACATATAAACAATGCCACCCCTGGGGCCGGGCCAGTTTTGACCCCAGGGCTTTTATTTGAACAAACTTTGTAGACACTTACTAGAAGATGTTTCATGCTTAATATCTAAACTCTAGCTATTTGGGTTTTTCAAAGAAGATTTTAAGTTTTTGCTATACACATATAAAGAAAATCAATGACCCCCGGGGCGGGGCCAATTTTGACCCCAGGTCTTTTATTTGAACAAACTTTGTAGACACTCACTAAAAGATGTTTCATGCTTAATATCTTAACTCTAGCTATTTGGGTTTTTTCAAAAAAGATTTTTTAAGTTTTTGCTATACACATATAAGGAAAATCAATGACCCCCGGGGCCGGGCCAGTTTTGACCCCAGGGCTTTTATTTGAACAAACTTTGTAGACACTTACTAGAAGATGTTTCATGCTTAATATCTAAACTCTAGCTATTTGGGTTTTTCAAAGAAGATTTTAAGTTTTTGCTAAACACATATAAAGAAAATCAATGACCCCCGGGCAGGGCCAATTTTGACCCCAGGTCTTTTATTTGAACAAACTTTGTAGACACTCACTAAAAGATGTTTTATGCTTAATATCTTAACTCTAGCTATTTGGGTTCTTTCAAAGAAGATTTTTTAAGTTTTTGCTATACAACATATAAGGAAGGGCGGTGCCAATTTTTGACCC